>NW_024069874.1:0-41042 GCF_009389715.1 Phoenix dactylifera
CCGGCTTTGGTATACCGGGCTGAAGCCGAGTACTGTCTCCTCTTTTGAGCAGCTCGGCAGACAATTCGCCAGCAATTTTGCCGCCAGCCAGCCCCAGCGGCGGACATCGGACTCCCTCCTTGATATCAAACAAAAGGAGGGAGAATCCCTCAGGGAGTATTTGGACCGGTTTACCGCCGCAACATGGAAAGTCCGGGAACTTGACCAGTCAATCGCCATGTCAGCACTAAAGACTGGAGCCCGGTCTTACAGGTTCCTCTTCTCTATCGAGAAGAACTTTTCCGCAGACCTCATCGAAATGCTTGTTCGGGCGCGGAAGTACGCCAAGGCTGAGGAAGCCGTGGCTGTTAGGCGGAGCGGGCCGAGCAGAACCCCAAGAAACAGAAGAGACGCCGCGAGGAGCGTGGCCAGCCCAGAAGCCCGTCCCCGCGCCGAGCTAAGAATCCGCCCCGCCTGAAGAGTCCACCCGACTACGGGACCCGCCTCAGCAGAGGTCACCACTCTGCCCAAGGTTTCCACCACGGGTCCGTCCACCTGAAGGGAGGTATGAAAACTACACTCCCCTCACTGCTCCTCGGGCCGAAATCCTCATGGAGATTGAGGGGCAGGATTACATCCGGCTCCCACCTCCGAAATGAGACTTCGGAGCTTGGCGTGATCCCCGGAAGTATTGTCGTTTCCATCGGGATCACGGCCATGATACCGAGGACTGCTATCAGCTCCGGAACGAGATCGAAGTGCTCATCCGCCGAGGGGTGCTCGATCGATTTGTGCGAGGCCGGCGTGAAGAAAAGAAGCCAGCCGAAGGAGCCACACAGCCTGAAGGTTCAAATGCCAACAGGCCCATCGCCGGCACCATCAACACCATCCGAGGCGGGGCCTCAGTTGGAGAAACTTCAGGGGAGGGAACCTCCTCGAAGCGCCTGCGCGCCTCGGAAGCCATCTCTTTCTCAGACGATGATTTGGAGGGAGTCGAAACTCCCCACGATGATGCCGTGGTCATCTCCATGATTATAAATAAATTTGATGTAAAACGCATCTTGATCGATAATGGAAGCTCGGCGAATGTTTTGTACTTTGATGCCTACTGTAAAATGGGGATGACAGGAGAGCAACTACGGAGGATGAATGCTCCGTTGGTTGGATTTACTGGGGATTCAGTCCCAGTAGAGGGCGAGGTCGACCTCCTGGTCACGGTCGGGGCTCGCCCCCCGTGAAAGTACCGTGGAGATGAGCTTCCTTGTGATACGCCTGCCCTCGGTCTACAATGCCATTCTTGGAAGACCAGGTCTCAACGCCCTCCGAGCGGTAGTCTCGACTTGCCACCTGCTCATGCGATTCCCCACCAGCCAAGGAGTTGGCGAATGTTGCCCAGATAGACAACCCAAGAGGAGGGGTGAATTGGATTTTAAAATAATTATTACAATTAAATGTTTTATGAAATACTAATTAACACCTTTTGCAAGTTGATTAATTAGATGCTATGTGCTGTGAATGAAATGAAGATAAGGAACAACAGAGCAATCACAAACACAAGGAATTTATAGTGGTTCGGAGCTAACCCTTGCTCCTATGTCCACTCCCCCAAGCCTCACTTGGGAATTCACTATAACCCCTCGGATTACAGCCAGTTGTTTTACAAGCTCACAACCTAACTTGTTGTTTTACGAGGTCACAACGAACTCGGTCGGTTTTTCCAGGCTCACCGACTAGAACCGCCCGATTGTTTTTCCGGGATCACAATCAAACCCTTACCACCGTTGGTTTCAACCTAGGCTCACCAACAAACCTTTACACCCTTGATTCAATCCCTTGATTGAATCAAGTAAGGAATAAACGGTTTGAACAAGGACAAACAGAAAAATAGAGCTTCTAAAAAGCAGATATACAGCGATATAAATAAGAGAAAAGTTAAGAGCCCTCAAACAAGTTTATGATGATGTAGAGGAGGGCTTCTTGAACTCTGGGTCTCCTCTTGAATGTCTTGAAGACTTGAAGGCTGAAGGAGACTTCTTTAATGCTGGGAAGAGTTGGTTGAATGGAGTTAATGGCCCTCTTCCTTCTTTTCGTTGAAATCCTTTTGGCAGATGAAGATTATGTGTTTTCTTTGTAAGGAATGTCACTTCTCTGCCGTGCTACAGTTCTCTGTGGCTATTTAAGCCATTCTCCACAGAAACTAGCCGTTAGACACAATCTACTAGCCGTTCTGCACATTCTGCACATCCTGACAATGTGTCCGTTGGGATTGGAGTCGACTCGCGCGATCTGGAGTCGACTCGGCTTGTAGCAGGAGTCGACTCATGCTTTTCTGGAGTCGGCTCGGCAACTGTTCCAGATTTGAATTTAAAGTGGTCTTCTCGACTGGGAGTTGACTCGACTTAACCCGGAGTCGACTCCCCAAAATATGGAGCTGACCTGGCACTTTTGGAGTCGACTCATTCCAAGGAATCCATAGAGGTATTCTTCAACTTCGCTCACTCGAGTCGACTCGGAAATTCTGGGAGTCGACTCGGCGCTCAGAGCCCGAACTTTCGATCTTCTGTCTTTTGGCTCGTGCAGTCTTGGAGTCGACTCGGGCTATTTCGGAGTCGACTCGGCTCTCAATATCCGAAAAACAGTCTTCTGTCTTTTTGGGGTAGCGCTGCCTTGGAGTCGACTCGAACTGTCTTGGAGTCGACTCGCGTCTCAGAGATAAAAATATTGTCTTCTGTCTTTTTAGGGTCGCGCTGTCTCGGAGTCGACTCGGGCTTTGTGGGAGTCGACTCGGCTCTCAGTGTCCGAAAGTTGCTCTCTGACTTTTGCCTTGTATAACACTGAGAGTCGACTCTCGCTTCCTTTGGAGTCGACCTGCCAACCATCGGAGTCGACTCGCGTTCCTCAGGAGTCGGCTCGGCTCTCAGGGTCCAAAATGACTTCTCTGTCTTTCTGTCTGTAACTCCCTGGAGTCGACTCATACTACTCCGGAGTCGACTCGGCAAGCATCGGAGTCGACTCGCGCTCTTCAGGAGTCGACTCGCTGACAGATTTTGAGTTGGGTCTTTCTGTTCGTCTGTCTGTTCTCAGTCGGAGTCGACTCATAATGTTCCGGAGTCGACTCGAGCCTGTGCCAGTGCTTTTGATACGCTTGGAGTCAACTCGTAAAATCCCCGGAGTCGACTCGAGTCTCAGACTTTGGTTCAAATTGACTTCTTAACTTATCCAAAATGTCTTGAACCAAATCTAGAGACACTTAACCATAAATTTACAAGATTTTCACTAAAACACTAGATTGAATTCATTAGTAAATATAAGATATACTCAAATGCTTTGAGCTCATCAAAATCAATAGGGTTATAATCAATCACTCCACAATCTCCCCCTTTTTGATGATGACAAAACATTGAGTATATGTAAAGTGAATTGCTCAATAAACAAGGAAATTTATAATAAAATTTTAAAATGAAATTCAAGTGTCTGTTATTTTAATTTATCCAAACTTGAAAGGTGTGAAACAATAAATTTTGAAGTTAAAGCTCCCCTTTCATTTGGAATTATATAAGCCTTCATGTCATGCAATCAATTGTTTGGCTTATATATATTTAGTGATTTTGCTTTCTTAAATATTCAGATTCTCCCCCTCAACACATGCATTCAACTTTGTTTTTATTCTCTGAAATTTCTTTTAGTGTATGAAAGCTTTTGAACTTAAATTTTTGGTTTTTAGAGGGAAAATCTGCCAATTTGTTCTTAAGTATGATTCAACTAATCTCTGAATATCCCTTGAATAGATTCTGGAGATTACTCCATTAGGAGCCCCAACAGAGAGATAATGAGCCTCGAGGTATCGAATCCACTAAGAACAAATTATTGTGTGTTTTAAAAGTTTTCTTTTTATTGATTTTCATTGATTCCCTTTACATGTCTATTCAATATATTTCTCCCCCTTTTTGTCATCATAGCAAAAAGGAAGTAAGTAGAACACACAAGCAGTTAGAGATTAATTTGCACAGTATTGAAGAAAATTGTCTACTCATTGTAATTGATGTATGTGTAGGTACATTTGTGAATACAAGAGTAAAGCAGTAAATACATGTCAAAATAAAAAAAATAAGCTAGGGCTTCTTCAAGGATGTGGCTCCTCTGCTCAGTCTTGATTGTTCCATGAGTAGACTGACCCCATCAGTGACGTTCCCTAGCTGTGTGATGATCGCCGAGGTGGCCCTACTGTGCGTCATGGAAAGCTCAGTCAGAGTCTCCTAGAGTTTGTCCAACTTGGCGATCAACACATTCGCCAGTCGCTCGGGCCCCCTGATTCAGGCTGCCTATGTCGTGTCGGATGTCATCTCGCATCTTTCTTGTGTTGCTTGTGACATCGCTCATGTTGGAGAATTGGGCTTGTATAAGGCTTCTGACATTGAAGATCTCCTCCCTCAGATGAGCTGTCATCTCGGTCACGGCTGATAAGGAGGGAACCTAATGCAGAAGAGGGGGCAGTGGATGGACCTCGGAGCTCCCTCAGTAGGTCGTCCCGAAGATTCCGTACAATCTCCCCGTCGCAACTCCCGGAGCCTGCTCAGGAGAGATCCGGACCTCTGTCGGCTGAGTGGGTGGTGCTGAAGAGGAGGGTCCGGCAGAAGTAGATGGTGCTGAGGTGGAGGGATAGGTGAGAAAGTCTGAATCAAGATTAGGACTGGGGGAGTGTCTAGTAGTAGGTGTGGAGGAGGATGGTTTCCTGACCCAGGTTCCCTCTACTTTATGAAATCCCATCCTGTGTAGGGTTTCCTCACCCATGCGATCTGTCCATCGCAGTGCGCAAGAGGGTTCCCCCTCAGGAATGGGGATCTCGGACTCCCTAAAGATCAGGGTGTACATCATCCCATAAGGAAGGGTGAGCCTAGGTCTGTCTAGTGGCTCACATAGGTATTTGTAAATGAGTTTTGGGAAGTTAATTGGAGTATCCTGAAGGATGTAGAACATAAGGGCTAGGTCCCTCTCAGATACAAAATCGAAGCGGCCGGTCTTAGGAAAAAGGGTCCTAGAGATGATACTCAAGAGGAGCCGCATTTCAAACTGACAGTGAACTAGCGTACACCTCATCTAGTGGGGACTGGGGTGGTGTTGCCCAAGGTGACAAGCCAAGAGGGGGGGGGGGGGGGGGTGAATTGGTTTCTTTTTGTTTTAACTATCTTACTTGTGTTAAATGATGAGTTAGTGAACTTAAACAAATCACAATACAAACAACAAGAAGCATAGTGGTTCGGTGCTCTCCTTAGCACCTACGTCCACTCCCAAGCAACCCCTTGGAAATTCACTATAATTCCGCGGATTACAGTTGGATTGTTTTCCGGGCTCACAATCCAAAAACCTTTACACTTTGGTTTCTGGGTTCACCAAAAACCTATGTTGGTTTTACGGGCTCACCAACGAACCTATACAATTGGTTTTACGGGTTCACCAACAACCTACGTTGGTTTTACGGGCTTACCAACAACCTATGTTGGTTTTACGGGCTCACCAACGAACCTTTACAATTGGTTTTCTGGGTTCACCAATCAACCTATTCCGTTGGTTTTGCGGGCTAACCAACCAACCTTTACAAGTAGTTTAATAAACAAAGGAAGAAGATTTAAACTCCTAGATGAGCAAATATAACAATATAATCTACAAAGAAGAGTTTAGAGAATATTTATCGCTTGATGTGACTTCTCTCTTCTTTGTCAAGGATGCTTCACTCTTCAAGGGTGGATGGAGCTCTTGATGACTCTTTGAATCTGCTCAACCACTTTCTTTTGATTCTTGAATGAAGCACTTGGATGAAGCTTGCCTTGCTAGGGTTCTCTCTTGAATGCACTTGATGTATTTTCCAAAGCTTGCTTCCTCTGATGAATACTCCCTCTTAAATACTTCTCCAACCTCCAAATAGTCCTTCCTGACCGTTGGATTGAAGAAACTAGCCGTTTATAGCCGTTGGGAGTCCAAAAAGCACTTCTGCACAACTAGCCGTTATGCTTCTGCCCATGCTTGGGTCGATCCAAACTTTTCTTGGGTCGACCCAAACCTTGGGTCAGCTCAAACTTTTTCTTGGGTCGACCCAACCTTCAGAAACACAGAAACTTGAAATTCAGCTTTCCTTCACTTGGGTCAACCCAACCTTTCCTTGGGTCGACTCAAGGTTCAGTTGGGTCGACTCAACTTCTTCTTGGGTCGACCCTAACAGGGTTTCCAGAGAACCTTTTTCTGTCTTCTGTTCTGTCTTGCCTTTGGGTCGACCCACACAGGGTTTGGGTCGACTCAAGCTTGGGTCGACTCAACTTCATCTTGGGTCGACCCTCTCAGTAAATCCAGAGAACCATTTTCTGAGTTGTTTTGAGAATCTTGATGTTTGGGTCGACTCATGCTTTCCTTGGGTCGACCCAACACACTGTTCATCTGTGCCATTTTTGCAGAAGTGTGCCAAATGATTTCTTGATGTGACGGGATCGACCTAATCATCCTTTGGGTCGACTCAATCCACACTTTGCTGCATCTCAAGGTTAGATTCATTCAAATGAACAATGAAATGTATCTATATCAATTAATACAAAATATACTGAGAGTAATAAACTTATAAATGAAGTATCCATTTAACTTATAACATACTCTAGATAATTGCTTGTTAATCATCAAAATAACACTATCATCCTCAATCTCTTCCTTTTGATGATTACAAAATAAAGAGTATGAGCCTATTGATACTTATCTTAAATTCAGTTTTTGAAAGGGTTTAACTTGCTGAATTTCAGCTTTTCATATATAAGAGTGAAGTCTCCCCCTATATCATTCAAATGTTGCCAGTTTGACTTTTTGAATTACTCTCCCTTTCATTTATAATTCATTAAAGATGAAACTCCAAAAATTTGAGATAAAACATGAGTTTCAGGTTATGTATCGAGGTGTGAAAGGTGCGTGCCAAATTCTGAAATTATATGTGCCAAATTCTGAAATTTGATATAAATTTTTGACTTGATCATTTTCATTGTTGCAAATTGCTCCCCCTTGGATGTATATGCTTTCCTATATAATTTTCAATTTGTTTTACAAATTATTTCTCTTTCTTTCTTTACTTCTCCTTTATTACTTTATCTTTACTTCTCCCCTATTACTCTTTCTTTACTTCTCCCCCTTTTTGTTATCATCAAATAGGTACATGGGAAAAGACACAATAACAACCATTCAAACTTCATTGATCAAAATAGGAACATTTTAGTACAATCATGCAAAAACAAAAGCAAATACAATGTTCCTCAATCAAGGTTCAAAATACATGATCAACACAAAATACATATGAGAACTAGATACATATCCTAGGCTCTAAACAAGATCGTGAGACTCTCCCGGATCGCTTGGCTACGGCTCTCTTGGGTCCCATTTCTCCAAGATATTGAAGTAATCTACTGTTTGGAGATGAATTGGAGAAGATTTGAGAGTGGGGAATAGGGTTTTCGGAAGAGGACAAAGGGTAAACAGTGCCCTAGATAGCTCACGGGTCCCCCTTTTAACAGTGGGGTCCGACGTTGGGTCGACTCAAGAATTTCTTAGGTCGACTCAAGAATTTTCTTTGGTCGACTCAACGTTGGGTCGACCCTATTCTGGGTTGGGTCGACCCAAGTTCAGAAATTTTTCCTTTCTCTTCCTTTTCGCTTCTAAAAATTTTTCTTGCTTCCAATCCTTACAAATTCTTTCTGGGACAATGATACATGAGTAAGGAATCTATAGATTACAAGTTTGACTCATGTTTCATAGGTTTTTAGAAATGGAAGGAATGTATCATGAGACTGCTTGCTGCCTTGCTCCCTTTTATATCTCTTCAATAAAAAGGATCACATATGCCTAATTCCCTCCTTAGCGTGCAGAATCTATCTTCACTCAAGGATTTTGTGAATATCTCGGCTAATTGTTTTTCAGTGCATATATGCTCAATACATATGTTTTCATTTTGCACACGATCCCTAATAAAATGATATCTTATTTCTATGTGTTTGGCTTTAGGAATGAGATATTAAGGATGTAAGCCAGAAGTGATCTCTAAATGTAGATTCCAAAGATAGTTTTGAAATCAAGTGTAGATGGAATCTTTTTCAAGTTATTTCAAGGAGTATCAAGAATAATATTCAAAGAAAGCACGAATGAAAATCCAATACCCTTTTTTTTTTAAATATATTAAGTATATAGCAACATGAGAGCAATCTAATTAATTTTTAGAGTATAGTATAAGAGCAGATAAAGATCAAAACTTATATACTCAAAAAATATAAGATTATGTTGAATCCTTAATTCTTAATGACTTCAAAGTTCTTTCATGATATAAAAGTATTGGAGCATAGATACCAAAATATGAATTTATGCAATGTAGGATACATAAAATTCAGGGCTTTGAAAGTTCTTTTAAAGCTCTCTTAAAGACTTTCTTTTACTCCTTTAAAGATCATAGCATCAAAATCAATTAAAATGAATTGGCTCAGGATTGAAACACGAAAGTGCAAGCCAATAAGAGCTCATTAGTGGATTCCAAAGTAAATTTTCAATACTAAGACAAATGGAATCCTTTTCACTTAGTTTTCAAAATAAGTGATTTACCAATTAAGTACACATGAAAATCCAACTTTCAAAAAGATATTTAATGAAGCACAAAGTCTAATACCAAAATATGCTTAAATTGATATCAGTTTGAAACCAACTTGACATTAAAAGCATGCTAAAAGTCCTTTGCCAAATTTACATAGAGTAATCTTTAATGATTTAGCTTTAAGTCATGTCTCTTTCTTGTATGCAAGGCTCTTGATATCAATTCATGCTTTGTAAGTAAAACAGTTAAATTTAGAAATTAATAAGAATGATCATGAATCAAATATAAAACATTCAAGGTGTATATTTATAAATTTCAATTTCTTAGTCATAGTTTCTCAGCAATGTATACATGAAGCACAATAAATCTTTTTAATATCAAAATAACATCATATGTTTAGAACCATTTGTTTGCAATCAAGATCATTGAAAAATGCATCATTTAGACTAATTTTAATAAACTTATAAGATAGAAAATGATATGTTTCAGATGCGTATCGGAGCAAACAATCAAGGCATCAAAAGTAATTCTATTTTTCTTAAACCGTAGTTTTTATCTAGAAATCATATTGAGTTATTTCCCAAAATGATGCAATCATTGAAGCATATAATGAAAGTTACAAAAATGCAATGATAGAAGCATTTTTAAATTAAGTTTAAGCTTTTATACAAAATTAGATTCTGAATTTCATAAAAATTTTCAAGGAGGCTTTCATGATTATAATTTGAGATATGCATCTTCTACATTGTAGCTTATCTTAAATTATTAAGATTGAAAACACATATTTCAAGAACATTAGAGCACATCCAGAATCTTTGTAATTCATATTGAATTTTAGTACAAATTGGAGGACATTATGTACTAATGTTAGGCAAGATAAAAGATAAATCGGAATCAATTCATTTTGCCTAATTTGCAAATTCAAATTATTCTTTTCTTTTATTTTCAAAATATATTCATTAAAACAAAATGATGTTGTTGTTGGTAATAACATGTTTCAATCAAATTTTATAGGCATGAAGCATTACAAGTTATATTTAGGAAAGATCTTTGTTATTTGAATATTGAAAACATATAATTCAAAATATCATGTGACATGCAAAATATATTATGCATTAAAATATTAAGAACAAGCATGTCAAGGATCAAAATCAATTCTTTTCAAATAAACTCCCCCTATTTAAATATAATCTTGTACTGATTTCATCCTTAAAGTGTGTTTTCAAGTGATTAAAAAATTTGACTTGATTCTTCTTATATACTTTCATTTACTTTGTCTTTCATTTTTACCTTCTTATGCTCTATACTCTATTTGCTCCCTATCCGGTGGAGTTGGAAGGGGCACGAGGTACTACCACTAGCCTCCCTCTCGTGCCGTCCCTAATATACCCTACACCGAATAGTTGGGTCAAATAGTGCCGGGTACTACCACTAGCCTCCCCATTGGCACCATCCCTATGATGAGCAAAATAGAAATGTTAAAATGTTCACTTCAAACTCTCCCTGTTTAAGTGTAATTAATTACGGATTTTATCCCTTTCACAAGTCTCACAAATGTGCCGAATGTATTATGCTTGTTTTTCTTTTCCTTAAGATTGAAGTATTTGCCTTTACTTAGATTTTACTTCTCTTGAATAAGATCCATTTTCTTTTCTTTATCTCTCTCTCTTTTTGTTATTCTCAAGTAATTTACATGAAAGAGCAGAATAAAGAAATAATCTTATGTATCATATAAATGTATATCATGCAAACAACATTTTCATTATGCTCAAGAATTCATAGCTTCTCACAAGTCAATTCAAATCAGCATTTTAAGCATATACTTGTGTATTTGATGGTTATGATATAGGCAAAGGAACATTTTAGTTTGAGCAAACCATGAATCAATTTCTAAAAGCATAAGTCAATTAATACATATATAGACATGATATCAAAAATTAATAATTAAAGATTTTAACCATGCCACAATAAGATTTAAGTTATAGACTTTGCTCAGCTAATTTATGAGAGAGGTATCTAAAATTACCGATTTATTCTATATTCTTCAAGTCAAACTAGATTTCTTATGTGTGAACGTTTGGCTGAAGAAGGTCCTCTCTCTTGTTTGCATGTGAATGTTTATTGTATCTTATGTGGAGGTGTCCTTCAAGTTGAAATCTCTCATTTCTTGCTCAAGGATCCTGCATTATTAACAAACTTCTTTTCTTTCTTGAAAGAAAGTCATTAGTTGCTTCAAGATACAAAACATTCATACAATATATTTCTTAACTAGATGACTCAACATAAGATATGACAATAATTGAATGTTGAGTCACTTTACTCAAGAGATTGCCTAAATATAAGCAAGCACATGTCACTTGAACTAAAGAGATAGTTTCATTAACCAAGATGGTTCAAGAACAAGCATGTGAGGCAATAGGAAGATTCATCAAGGTCAAATCAATTTCTTGTTTTCAGAATCAATTTAGCTTAGATTCTATTTGCTTAAGATAACTATCAATAAGACGTGCTAGCTAAGTTTTAATCAAATTATCTTAAACAGTTGTTTCTATCAAAATTTAGATTGTTACATAGAATCAAAATGATAAATTATATTCTCAATAAAGGATCTAGTTTTAATAAGAATAGTATGAATTGATATTTCTACAACTAGTATCCTTTCATTGAATTTTCAATATACATTGCTTGAAGAGTGATATCCAAGGAAATATTTGTTTTATCAGATTTGACATTATTTTCATAAGAACATATCAAGCATGACATGTATGACTGAAAAATATAAAAGATATACAATATATCATTTTCTATTTTTCAGAAGATCAAAAGGAGTTTTCTAATAGAAACCATATGTATGACAAGCAATGATGATAGCTTTTAACAGAAATCATTTAAATAGATGACTATCATACAACATTGTCTTTTTCATTTCTTCAAGGATTCTATCAACTCTATTTATTTATGGTGTTCTTGGTGTAGAAACAATTGTATTCAATATTATTTTCTGTGCACAACTTAATAAGAAATTGGTTTTCAAAACTATGCCATGATACAATTTTATTTTCATAGTTTGCAAACCTTTTTCATTTGAACCCTTTTTGTGAGTTTGTGCCAATGCAGAAAATATTTCAATTTAAGTGCCAAGAACAAAGCCAATGTAAGCTTTTGAAAAAAAAAACTCAATGATGTAAACAACATCTTTAGATTTAGAAATTGTTTTTTTTTTTTGTTTATTTCCTTAGTTAACATGCGTAGCAAACTTTTACCTTGCAGAAATTAATCTAAGTAAGTCAATGACAAGGTCTTTTGAGACTAAGTACATACTAGCATGAGTTAATGCCAAAATAAAGGTTTCTTTAATCTTGGTATTCATAGTGCATATATGAGACTTATAAAGCAAATCATAATACATTTTAGATAATCATATAAGGAATGAATGGTATAATAACATGATGAATTACATTCATACCTTCACGAAGGATAACCTAAGATTTCATAAGTATTATGCTCAATAAAGTTTTAGCATGAAATCAGCGTCAACCATTTATATTAGAGAAGAAATTTAGATTTTGAAAAACTTGAAGAGAAGGTTATACATATTCATTCATTGTTTTCTTATTATCATGCAAGCACTAGAAAAATTTTATGCTAAGATCGTTGAGATAAAAATTCAACATATGAGGCATTTAAGAACTTTGATGTAGAGAGTATCGTAATTTCATAAAAAGATAATTTTGATACACGATGTAGAATGTTAAACTTTATACTAGATTTAATGAATAGATTGAGACTTATTTTTAATTATGTGTCAATGCACCCATTTGTATGAAAGTTTCATTTGTTCCATGGGTAGCTTGGCACACTTATATCTATACCCTCATATTTTCATTTTGGGTACCCAAGCTTGCTTGGGTCCTTGAGGGTTAGTGCATATGGTTCCTTTTGGAACCCAAATCTGTTTAAACGTAATAACTTTACCATTTGATTTATTCGTATTAGAACCATAGGTAAAGTTTTTATGCCCAATCTTTTTATGTTTGAAATAAGTTATCTTATTTAATGGTTTGCTTGACGAATTGATAACCTTTTTCTTTAGGGATTTATTGTTTAGCAAAGAAATCCAGCCAAGTCTTGATTTATCAAAAACAGCATGTTGACTTTCAAACATCGTTTTTAATCTTTCTGAACTTACAGTGAATTCGTTAATAAAAGATTTCAATTGGTTAACTTCTTCGATTAAGTTTTGATTTTCTTTAATTAAATTTTGATTTTTCTGAATCAATTCTTCTGAATTTAATCTTAAGCGTTCATTCTCAGAATTTAATTTGTCTTTCATTTCAGCAGTAGAATTTCTTTCCTCTGACATTTTCAGATGTAGCCTTTTATTCTTTAAACTAAGCTTCTTATTCTTTAAATTAAGCTTCTTGTATTCTAAGTATAAATCAGAAAATGCATCATGAAGTTCATCAAATGTAAAATCAGATTGAGCTTCAGTATGTACTTGATTTTTGAATGAGAAATCACTTTGTATTCGAGTACATACCTCATCTTCATGTGCCACTAAGCATAGATTTTCAATTTCAGTTTGCTGTTCTTCTTCTTCGGAGCTAGTTTCAAATTCACTAGAAATGTTAGTGCATTCATATTTAACTTCAAGCATACTCCATATTTCCTTAGCAGTCATGCAAAAAGATATGTTATTAAGTTCACTATCATCCAATGCACAATATAGAATATTCATGGCTTTTGCATTTTGCTGAGCCATTTTCTTATCATGATTAGCATTTGTATGTAGCCCATTGACTATGATACTCCATAAATCGTAGTCATGTGCTTGAATGAAAATGCGCATGCGTGCTTTCCAATGTGTGTAGTTTATACCATTAAATAGTGGAGGTCTATCAATTAATTGTCCCTCTCCTATAGAACATCCCACTTAGGTTGTCATGATCTTTAACTCTTGATTGTGAGATCAATGAGTACTATTGGAGCACCTTGCTCTGATACCACTTGTTGCCCAAGGTGACAAGCCAAGAGGGGGGGTGAATTGGTTTCTTTTTGTTTTAACTATCTTACTTGTGTTAAATGATGAGTTAGTGAACTTAAACAAATCACAATACAAACAACAAGAAGTATAGTAGTTCGGTGCTCTCCTTAGCACCTACGTCCACTCCCCAAGCAACCCCTTGGGAATTCACTATAATCCCGCGGATTACAGTTGGATTGTTTTCCGGGCTCACAATCCAAAAACCTTTACACTTTGATTTTCCGGGTTCACCAAAAACCTATGTTGGTTTTACGGGCTCACCAACAAACCTATACAATTGGTTTTACGGGTTCACCAACAACCTACGTTGGTTTTACGGGCTTACCAACAACCTATGTTGGTTTTACGGGCTCACCAACGAACCTTTACAATTGGTTTTCCGGGTTCACCAATCAACCTATTCCGTTGGTTTTGCGGGCTAACCAACCAACCTTTACAAGTAGTTTAATAAACAAAGGAAGAAGATTTAAACTCCTAGATGAGCAAATATAACAATATAATCTACAAAGAAGAGTTTAGAGAATATTTATCGCTTGATGTGACTTCTCTCTTCTTTGTCAAGGATGCTTCACTCTTCAAGGGTGGATGGAGCTCTTGATGACTCTTTGAATCTGCTCAACCACTTTCTTTTGATTCTTGAATGAAGCACTTGGATGAAGCTTGCCTTGCTAGGGTTCTCTCTTGAATGCACTTGATGTATTTTCCAAAGCTTGCTTCCTCTGATGAATACTCCCTCTTAAATACTTCTCCAACCTCCAAATAGTCCTTCCTGACCGTTGGATTGAAGAAACTAGCCGTTTATAGCCGTTGGGAGTCCAAAAAGCACTTCTGCACAACTAGCCGTTATGCTTCTGCCCGTGCTTGGGTCGACCCAAACTTTTCTTGGGTCGACCCAAACTTTTTCTTGGGTCGACCCAACCTTCAGAAACACAGAAACTTGGAATTCAGCTTTCCTTCACTTGGGTCGACCCAACCTTTCCTTGGGTCGACTCAAGGTTCAGTTGGGTCGACTCAACTTCTTCTTGGGTCGACCCTAACAGGGTTTCCAGAGAACCTTTTCTGTCTTCTGTTCTGTCTTGCCTTTGGGTCGACCCACACAGGGTTTGGGTCGACTCAAGCTTGGGTCGACTCAACTTCATCTTGGGTCGACCCTCTCAGTAAATCCAGAGAACCATTTTCTGAGTTGTTTTGAGAATCTTGATGTTTGGGTCGACTCATGCTTTCCTTGGGTCGACCCAACACGCTGTTCATCTGTGCCATTTTTGCAGAAGTGTGCCAAATGATTTCTTGATGTGACGGAATCGACCCAATCATCCTTTGGGTCGACTCAATCCACACTTTGCTGCATCTCAAGGTTAGATTCATTCAAATGAACAATAAAATGTATCTATATCAATTAATACAAAATATACTGAGAGTAATAAACTTATAAATGAAGTATCCATTTAACTTATAACATACTCTAGATAATTGCTTGTTAATCATCAAAATAACACTATCATCCTCAGGTGGACTCCCTAATATGGCCGTAAGGGCCTCAGTCCTATCGGCCGGATGAGTAGGAGATACCCCTACTTGGAAAAGATGGAGGATTTGAGCAATGAAATCCTCCGAAATAAATAACGGGACACCCGCTACGGTTCCCTGTATCCCACCATTCCCCCTGGACACGGTACCATAGAACTCCCTAACTAGCTCTGGGTATGTGGGGAGATCTAGGGAACAAAAGAACTCGAGTCCCTGGGCCCTCAACCTATCTCCTATAGTGAAGCCCTCCCGGGAGAGATAGTCGAAGTTGACGTATCTCCCGGTGGAGACCGCCTTCCCGGCGCACGGTCGCGAGGGAACCGGCCTCGGCGGGGAACGAACCGGAGGTTGTGGCCTCACGGGATCGTTTCGAGCCTTGGACCGTCGCTCGGCACCGCTCGCGGGTTGGGGCCTCTTCCGGCTTGGGATAACCATTTTCCGAGGCATTCTTGACCTAGAGATGGGGTAAAAGCCTAATGGACGGAAGAAGGTCGACGGAAAAGCCCTAACGACGGTCGGAGACGATGTCGGAGACGGCTCTAGGGTTTGTGAACAGTGGAGGCGGTGAATAGAAGTGTTGATTAAACGCTTGGATTAGGGTTAAAACCTCGAATCCCGACCGCGAGTCGACTCCAGTAAGTCGCGAGTCGACTCGACCTCGAGTCGACTCCAAAATATGCGCGAGTCGACTCCTCTAATGCTGTCATTGACCTTGAGTCGACTCCCGTCTATGTGCGAGTCGACTCCCCTTATGCGGCCATC
Source organism: Phoenix dactylifera (assembly GCF_009389715.1). Classification (NCBI taxonomy): domain Eukaryota; kingdom Viridiplantae; phylum Streptophyta; class Magnoliopsida; order Arecales; family Arecaceae; genus Phoenix; species Phoenix dactylifera. The sequence continues at coordinate 15,918 of NW_024069874.1, forward strand.
GACCTCGAGTCGACTCCCGTCTATGTGCGAGTCGACTCTCCGTCATGAGCCGACTCTGAAACGTATCCGAGTCGACTCGAACTCTGGCACGCACCTAAAGATCATGCTATTTTCGTACCAAACAAGGGACAATCACTAAGTTATGATCTGATTTGATGATCATAGATAAGAAACTCTATATTTAACAAAATCTAATCATCAAAATCAATGAACTAGAAGAGATCATCACTAGAATGGACCAATCACTCCTAATCTTCTCCTAAGCACACTGAATCGCTCTTCACTCAAGGGTTTTGTGAAGATGTCTACTAGTTGATCATCTGTGCAAATAAATTGAAGTGTAACATCACCATTCAATACATGATCTCTTATGAAGTGATGTCTTATTTCAATGTGTTTGGTTCTTGAGTGCTGAATTGGATTCTTAGTTAAGTTAATAGCACTTGTGTTATCACAATTAATGGGAATTTTATCTTGTTTAATTCCATAATCTTCCAATTGTTGTTTGATCCACATGATTTGAGCACAACAACTCCCGGCAGCAACATATTCTGCTTCAGCAGTAGATAATGCAACCGAGTTTTGTTTCTTGCTAAACCATGAGATTAAATTTTTTCCTAAGAATTGACACGACCCGCTGGTGCTTTTTCTATCAAGTTTACAACCAGGAAAGTCTGAATCTGTGTATCCTATTAAGTTCAGGCTAGATTCTTTAGAATACCATAAACCTATATTTTTTGTTCCTATTAGGTATTTAAAGATTCTCTTGACTGCAATTAGATGAGATTCCTTAGGATTAGACTGATATCTAGCACACATGCATACACTAAACATGATATCAGGTCTACTTGCAGTGAGATATAATAAAGATCCTATCATACCTCTATACATCTTTTGATCTACAGATTTACCTGATTCATCTTGATCTAATTTGCATGATGAGCTCATGGGTGTGCTGATTGACTTGTTTCCCTCCATATCAAACTTCTTGAGCATCTCCTTGATGTATTTAGCTTGATTAATGAAGATCCCTTCTTTAGATTGTTTGATTTGAAGCCCGAGGAAATAGTTCAGTTCTCCCATCATGCTCATCTCAAACTCACTCTGCATCAAGTCAGCAAATTCTTCGCGGAGGCGATTGTTAGTAGCATCGAAAATAATATCATCAACATAAATCTGCACTACTAGCATATCTTTGTTTTTCTTCTTTAGAAATAGTGTTGTATCTACATTTCCCCTAGAGAACTCATGTTCTAGTAGAAATTTGCTAAGTCTTTCATACCATGCTCTAGGTGCTTGTTTCAAACCATAAAGTGCTTTGTTCAATTTATACACATGATTGGGGTATTGATGATTTTCAAAACCAGGAGGTTGTTCTACATATACCTCCTCATTAATATACCCATTCAAAAATGCACTTTTTACATCCATTTGAAATAATTTGAACTCCTTAGAGCATGCAAATGCCATAATAATCTAATTGCCTCAAGTCTAGCTACAGGAGCAAAGGTTTCATCAAAATCTATACCTTCTTCTTGATTATAGCCATTTGCTACTAGTCTAGCCTTATTCCTAATTATAATTCCATTTTCATCAAGCTTATTTTTATATATCCATTTGGTACCTATAATTGAATATTCAGAGGATCGTTCAACTAGGTTCCATACCTTGTTTCTATTAAATTGGTTTAATTCCTCTTGCATTGCATTTATCCAATTTACATCTTTTTCAGCTTCTTCTACGTGTTTGGGTTCAAAATGTGAGACAAAAGCTATATGATTATTTAAGTTCCTAAGAGATGTTCTAGTCCTAACAGGTTGAGATGGATCATCTAAAATTAATTCCTTTGGATGTCCGTGAGCATACCTCCAAGCCTTAGTCAGCCCATGATCCACAATAGCCTCTTGGCTTGATGATGCATTTCCAATTAATTTTTGTTCATCATCTTGTAATGTCATCTCATCAATCTTTTCTTCAAGAATTTCAGCATCATCATCAAGATTAACTCTCTTGCTAGAAGAGATATCACTAGAATCATCAAAAACAACATGTATAGATTCTTCTATAACTAGGGTTCTTCTATTAAAAACTCTATAGGCTTTACTAGTTGTAGAGTACCCTAAAAATATACCCTCATCAGATTTAGAGTCAAATTTTTCTAGATTATCTTTCCCATTATTATGAATAAAACACCTACAACCAAAGACATGAAAATAGTTTACTTTTGGTTTTCTGTTTTTCCAAAGTTCATAAGGTGTTTTCTTTATAATGGGTCTCAATAAAACTCTATTTAAAATATGACACGAGGTATTAATGGCTTCTCCCCAAAAGTACTTAGGGAGGTTACTTTCACATAACATGGTTCTAGCCATTTCCTCTAGAGTTCTATTTTTCCTTTCTACAACTCCATTTTGTTGTGGTGTCCTAGGTGCAGAAAAATTATGAGTTATCCCCTACTACAAAACTCATCAAATAAATGATTTTCAAATTCGGTTCCATGGTCACTCCTAATAGCTATGACTGAAGTATCTCTAGCATTTGTTACTTCCTTATGAAATTTCTTAAAAACTGAAAATGCTTGATCTTTATGAGCTAAGAACATGATCCAAGTGTATCTAGAAAAATCATCTACAATAACTAGACAATATTTATTTCCACCTAGACTTGTGGTTCTAGTTGGTCCGAAGAGATCCATGTGTAGTAGTTCTAGAGGTCTAGAGGTAGAGACACAATTTATGGATTTAAAGGAGTTCCTTGATTGTTTGCCATATTGACAAGCTTCACATATTTTATTCTTTTCAAACTTTAGTTTTGGCAAACCTATCACGGAATCTCTTTTAACTAGTTTTGATATTGTGTCCATGCTTGCATGACCTAACTTACGGTGCCATAACCAACTAGCATCATTATCCTTAGTTTCATTAACAACTAAACATGGGTTATGTTTGGCAAGATCCTCAAGGTCTACTACATACACATTCCCACGTCTTATTCCTTTAAAAATTAAACTATTGTCATTTGAGTTGGTTATGATGCATAGGGATGGTTTGAACAAAACATCAAAACCTCTATTACACAATTGACTAATGCTAAGTAGATTATGTTTAAGACCATCAACATATCGAACATTATCAATAAAAGTTGAAGGGGTAATTTGTACTTTACCTATACCAATGATGTGACCTTGGTTATTGTCTCCAAAAGTCACAGCACCTCCCTTCTTAGCTTCAAGGGTGAAGAATTGATCCTTGTCACCCATCATGTGTCTTGAGCAGCCACTATCCAAGTACCAACAATTTTTGTCGACCTTGGCTGCAAGACACTCCTACACAAGCAAATCATACAATTTTAGGTACCCAAGTTTTCTTGGGTCCTTCATGGTTAGTAATGTTGGTTCCTTTTGGAATCCAAACCCTTTTAATTTTTCTTTTAGTTTTTCCTTTTCTATAATCACACACATTTGCTTTATGTCCTAATGTTCCACAGCAAAAATATGTTATTTTCTTAGTTTTACTTTTTCCTGCTTTAACAAAAAAATTACTAAGGAGTTTTTGCTTATTTTTAGGTTTATACCCTAAACTAGCTCTATTGAATACAGCTCGTTGACTATTAAGTATCATCTCTAATTTTTCTAAGTTATATGCAAATTTTTCTACAAAAGGCTTGTACTTTTCAAGTTCTAGTGTCAATTTTTGTTTTTCTGTTTTTAGATCATTTAGGTCTTTTGTGAGACTCTCTTTTAAGATATGTTTATTGTTTTTAAGTTCTAATATTTCTTTGTTCAGCCTTTCGTTATCTTTAGTTAAGGTATTAGTCTTTTGAATTAAGATTTGGTTGCTTGTCTTAAGTTCTGAATTTTCTTTAATAAAAACATCTTTATCCTTAACTAATGTATCATACTTACGGAGGTGAGTTTGGTTGGTTAGTTTTAATTCTTTGTTTTTAAGATTTATTGTCTTATATTCGTCCATTAATTCATTGAAGGCATCATATAATTCATCGAAAGTAAAATCTAAATGTGTTCCGGATGTTACCTCATTGTCATTAGCCATAAAACACAGATTGGCCTTTTCTTCTTGTTCCTCATCCGATGATGATGATGATGTGTCGGAGTCCGATAGGGTGGAGACAAGGACTTTCTTTTTCTTGTACTTGCTCCCCTTCTTCAGCAAAGGACACTCAGCTCTGAAGTGCCCCGGCTTCTTACACTCATAACATCCAATCCCCTCATTTTCTCTTTCCTTACCTTTATCCTTGTAGTAGAAATTTGAGGGGCCTCTCCTTTGATGAGAGGACTTCTTTCGGTTGATGAATCTGGGAATTTTCTTACAAGGAGAGCCTCATCATCATCTCCCTCATTGTCTTCTTCTTCACTGCTACTACTGCAAGACACATCTTTGTTAGTGGAAACCGATTTTAGTGCTATTACCTTTTTCTTGTGAGAAGATTCTTCTTCATGGTGTTGTTTCATAGTTAGCTCATGCGTCATGAGGGATCCAAGTAGCTCCTCGAGTGGTAGCTTGTTTAAATCCTTAGCCTCTTGGATTGCCATCACCTTAGCTTTCCATGACCTTGGTAAACACCGAAGAATCTTCCTGACAAGCTCACTGTTAGTATAATTTTTGCCAAGGCTTTTTAGGCCATTGACAATATCAGTAAATCTAGTGAACATGCAAGTGATAGTTTCATTAGAGTTCATTTTAAATAATTCATACTTATGAACTAATATATTTATTTTGGATTCCTTCACTTGATTTGTGCCCTCGTGGGTCACTTCAAGTCTATTCCAAATCTCTTTTGCAGAATTGCAAGTAGAGACTCTATTGAATTCATTTCTATCTAAAGCACAATAAAGCACATTCATTGCTTTGGCATTTAGTTGTGCCTTCCTAATGTCATTATTGATGACCCAAAGATTGATTTAAAGATTGATTTTGATGATCACAAAACCTTAAAGTATAAATACCAATGTTTGTGTTGCAAGGAGAAAGATATTTATTTTGCAAGGAACATACTAAGCTGGAAGAATGCAAGAAGGCCTCCAAAGCTCTCAAGAAAAGTTGGAAGAAAGCTACAATTTATTGGCCCAAGTTTCAAGTTTAAAGTATTCAAGTTGGAAGAACAAATTCTAAAGAAAAATTCAAAAGAATAGTACTCGAGTCGACTCCTCGAAAATTCGAGTCGACTCCGATACATGCCGAGTCGACTCCCAACGTTTCCGAGTCGACTCAACAGAGTAATAGAGGAAAGACAGAATAATGAATTTTAGACCCTGCAACCGAGCCAACTCCAGAGGACCACGAGTCGACTCCGAAGTCAGGCGAGTCGACTCCTAATTGTGCAAGAGTCGACTCCCAGAGAAAAGCAAGGCAAAAAGTCAGAGAGACAATTTCGGACACTGAGAGCCGAGTCGACTCCGAGGCAGTTCAACTCCAAAGACAGAGTATCAGTTTTCGAGCTCTGAGAGCCGAGTCGACTCGAAGAGAATTCGAGTCGACTCGAGGAAGAAAATCAGAAAGTATGTCCTCTGGATTCCTGAGAATGAGCCGACCCCCAAGTGCCCGAGTCGTCTCCAGCTATTGGCGAGTCGACTCCAGTTTGGTCCGAGTCGACCCGAGGACAAGGCATGCATATTAATTCAAATTTGGAACAGTGGCCGAGTCGTCTCCAGTCAAGCACGAGTCGACTCCTGCAACAGGCGAGTCGACTCCAGATCGCGCGAGTCGACTCCGATCCCAACGAAAATATTGTCAGGAGGTACAGACCGTGTCCAACGGCTCTATTTTTGTCTCTAACGGCTAGATTTTTGGTTCCACGCCATCTAAAGCTATAAAATCAAAAGGAAAGCTAGGGGAGAAGGTATGGAAGTGGAAAAGAATATTTAGGAAAGAGATTTTAAAGAGATTACAAGAAAAATCTCCCATAAGCACAAAAGGGCCATCCAAAGCGAAATAGAGAGAAGAAGAGCATCCAAGTGAATCCCAAAGCTTCCTTTCCATCTGTGTGCTGCCTCAATGATCCTCTACCTCGTGCCAAATCAGAAGAGGATCAAGTAAAGAAGAAGCCGAGTTCCTTCATCTTCAAAATTCGTTTGAGAGCTTCTCTTTACTCCATTTGTTTATATTTGCTATATTTGCTTAGTTAAGAAGCTTGTATTTGCTTAAATTCTTAGTCTAATATCTTGTAACTTGATTCAATCAAGGGATAGAATCAAGAGGTTAAGGTTTGTTGGTGAGCCAAAGGAAAAACCAACGGTGTTAAGGTTTGTTGGTGAGCCAAAGGAAAAACCAACGTTGTAAGGTTGTGGTTGGTGAGCCTTTGGGAAAAACCGACTGAGTTGATTGTGAACCCGGAAAACAATCGTTGTAAGGTTGTGGTTGGCGAGCCTTTGGAAAAACCAACTGGGTTAGATTGTGAGCCCGTGAAAACAATCGGTAGGTTCTAGTCGGTGAGCCTGTGAAAACCGACCGAGTTCGTTGTGATCTCGCAAAACAACAAGTTGGGTTGTGAGCTTGTAAAACAACCGGCTGTAATCTGGAGGATTATAGTGAAATTTCCAAGAGGTCTTGGGGAGTTGATATAGGTGCTGGGGTGCACCGAACCACTATATGTTTGTTGTGTTTGTGATGCTTTTTGTCATTGTCTAACTTGCTCACTTACTTACTTAGATAAATTGCTTGCTTAACTCTTATCCGCGCATCCTTTAGTTGCAAGCATATTCAATTTACTTAATCAAGTCTCATTTCATAAATCAAACTGTTGCTAAGTTTAAATTCCACTGTGCATCTATACAACTTAGCATAATTAATTGAAAAGTTTTAGAAGTAGTATAAAAGTTTTAAAAGACCCAATTCACCCCCCCTCTTGGGTTGTATCTACTGGGCAACAAGTGGTATCAGAGCAGGTGCTCTTTTATTAAGTATAGTCTTAACCGACTAGAGCTAAAGATTATGATAACCCCACATAACATATTATTTGCCGAGGGACTTTCCATAAACAGACCTCCACTATTTGATGGAACTTATTATATTCAATGGAAAGCTAGAATGAAAATTTTTGTTCAATCACAAAACTATAAAATATGGAATATCATTATAGATTGACCTCACACACTCTCTCAAAATGTCAATGAAAAAGACTTAGCACAATTGAATGCTAACGCTATGAACTTTCTATATTGTGCTATCCATGAATCTATATTTCATAATATTTCTGCATGCTTGTCTGCTAAAGAAATCTGGGATACTTTAACAACTATTTATGATAAAACTCAGATTAGCTCACATGTGCTTCAATTGCGTACTAACAATGAGATTGCAAAATCCCCCACATTAGCCGAGTCGACTCCAAGTATTTCAGAGTCGACTCCCAAGTTAGCCGAGTCGACTCCATCAAGGCCCGAGTCGACTCTGAGGCAGATCAGTTCAAAAAACAAAGAGTTCGGTGATAGAAACAAGGATCCATTCCCAAACACCGAAAGATTCAAAAGCTTCCTAAAGACAAAGAAGAAGAGGAAGCAAGAAGAAAGGAAGAAAGAGATAAAAAGCAAGAAAGCCTTGACCAAGGAAGAGTCAAGCAAGAAATTGAAAGCTAGAAGCAACAATGAACTACAAGAGGTAACTAACTTATGTTTTATGGCATTAGAAGATAAAGTAGAATCTGAATCTAATTTTACACCAAATGAATTTCATGAAGAATATTCTTATGATGAACTATTAAATGTTTTTCATGATTTGTATGGTGAATGTAGAAAATTAGCTATCAAAAATAAAAATCTTAAAAAGCTAAATCTCGAAATCTCAAAAGAAAGAAATTCTATTGCTGAAATATATGACAAACTAAATTCTGAAAATGAAAGCTTAAGGTTAAATTCAGAACAATTGATTCAGAAAAATCAGAATTTAATTAAAGAAAATCAAAACTTAAGTGAAGAAATTAACCAATCAAAATCTCTTATTAACAAATTCACTGTAAGTTCAGAACGATTAAAATTGATGTTTGAAAGCCAATATGCTGCTTATGATAAATCAAAACTTGGCTTGACTCCTTTACTTAACAATAAATCTCTAGAGAAAAAGGTTATCAATGCATCAAGCAAACCATTAAATAAGATAACTTATTTCAAACATGAAAAGAATGGGCATAACAACTTTTCCCATCGTTCTAACACAATTAAATCAAATGGTAAAGTTATTACTATTAAATAGATTTGGGTTCCAAAAGGAACCATATGTCCTAACTCTCAAGGACCCAAGCAAGCTTGGGTACCCAAAATGAAAATATGAGGATGTAGACATAGGTGTGCCAAGATACCCATGGAACAAATGAAACATAAATATACTTATGAAAAGTAATTAACAAAAATAATAATAATGAAGTCAGTAACCCTTGCATCTCATCATTATTTTGCTTTAGTATTTGATTAAAATATGAATTGCAAGTATTGATCAATTTTGTGATATAGATAATACTTTTATAATCAAATCACTTCATTTTATAGTATGCTCTACTCACTATTGGATAAGTTGCTAAATGATTAATTAATTTATTAAAAATAACTCTATGAATTCTCTATATGCTTGATTAAGAGTTTTATCCATGGCATTATTTTTTATTGATCATAAACATGAGAATGTGTACTTGGTATACCTTTGAATATATGCATTTAAAGACTAAGATCAAAGAATCCTTTTTGGCATATAAACTTACCTTATGCTAGTATGGACCTAATTTCAAAAGACTTTGTCATTGGTTTACTTAGATTATCTTCTGCAAGGTCAAAGTTTGTTATGCATGCTAACTAAGGAAACAAACATGAATCAATTTCTAAATCTAAAGATGTTGTTTCCATCACTAAGTTTTCAAAAGCTTACATTGGATTTGTTCTTGGCAAATAAAACTGAAGTATTTTCTGTTTTTGCTAAATCTTGTAAAAGTGTTTCAAATGAAAAAGGTTTCCAAACTGTGAAGATAAAGAGTATCATGGCACAGTGTTGAAAACCAAAATTCTGATAAAATTTATACAGAAAATAATATTAAATTCAATTATTTCAGCACCAAGAACACCATAAGTAAAATAGGGTTAATAGAATTCTTGAAGAAATGAAAAAGACAATTGTGTATGATAGTCATCTACTTAAATGATTTTTAAAAGCTATCATCACTGCTTGTCATACATATGATTTCTATTAGATCTATTTTTGATGAAAACTTCTTTTGATCTTCTGAAAAATAGAAAATGAACTATTGCATATCTTTCATATTTATCAGTAGTATACGTTATGCTTGATATGTTTTTTATGAAAATAATGCCAAATCTGATAAAGATATCTCTATCCTTGGATATCATTCATCAAGCAATGCATATAGAACATTCATGATAAGATTCTAGTTGTAGAAGTATCAATTCATTTTATTCTTTATGAGACTAATGATTTATTATCAAAATACTAAAATCAAATTATATATGTATATGGTTAATCTTTTACATATAACAATCCAAAAAAAAAAACTTGTTAATAATTATAACCAAATTGGATTTTTCAGAAATGCACTTAATGAAGAAAAATTGATAACTACTAAAAGACTAAATCAAGAAAAGATGAAATAGATCTTGATAAGATTCTTGCATGATTAGAAGTAAAGATCACCATTATCATTTGCTTGCTTTATGAACTTTAATTCTGTCAAATGAATGTGTAGAATGCACTCCTATGTGGTTATTTAATTAGAAAAGATCTATGTAAAATAACCACCTTATTTAAAAACACTCATTACATATATGATAAAGCAATATGTGATTTGGAACAAGCATCAAAAGCATGATATATAAAAGCTTGAGTAACTTTTTGATAAAAAGTAATAATGATAAATCTATACATTAAAAAGATGAATCTGTGATATCTTGCTTGCTCAAAGCATACATTGATGGCATCATTTTTGTTCTACTGATGAAAATTTATATGGAGATTTTACTAAGCTCATGCAAAGTGAGTTTGAAATATGTATAATGAATGAATTAACATTTTCTTTCTCAAACTCCAAATTAAGACAAACAAGAAAGGGGATCTTCATTGACCAAAGTTAGTCCACAAGAAAACTCTTATAGAAGATTGGCATGAAGAAGGTATGTCTATGACCCCATCTTGTAGGATTTGAAATGGATGAGCAAAGCAGATCTATTGTTTTAAAGCTGTATTAAAGCATGATAGAATAATTATTTTATCATACAGCTAGTAGACTAGATTGTGTGCTCATTATGTGCCCTTGTGCAAGACTTCAATCTAACTCTAATGATTCATAATATGAATTTTGATATAAACAACTGTTTAAGATAAATCGATTAAAACTTAGCTAACATGTCTTATTGATAATTATCTTAAGCAAATAGAATCTAAGCTAAATTGATTTTGAAAATAAAAAAAATTGATTTGACCTTGATAAATCTTCCTATTGCTTCACACGCTTGTCCTTGAACCTTCTTGGTTAATGAAACTATCTCTTAAGTTCAAGTGACATGTGTTTGCTTATATTTAGGCAATCTCTTGAGTAAAGTGACTCAACATTCGATTGTTGTCATATCTTATGATTGAGTCACCCAGTTAAGAAATATGCTATATGAATGTTTTGTATCTTGAAGAAACTAATGACTTTCCTTCAAGAAAGAAAAGAATTTTGTTAATAATGCAGGATCCTTAAGCCAGAAAATGAGAGATTTCAACTTGAAGGATATCTCCATGTAAGATACAATAAACATTCACATGCAAACAAGAGAGAGGACCTTCTTCAGCCAGAAGTTCATACATAAGAAATCTAGTAGGTATTTGACTTGAAGAATGCAGAATGAATCGGTAATTTTAGATACTTTTCTCATAAATTAGCTAAGCAAAGTCAATAACTTAAATCTTATTGTGACATGATTAAAATCTTTAAATATTAATTTCTAGATATCATGTCTATATATGCATTAATTGACTTATGCTTTTAGAAATTGTTTCAGGGTTTGCTCAAACTAAAAATTCTTTGCCTATATCATAACCATGAAATACACAAGTATATGCTTAAAATTTTGATTTAAAATAACTTGTGAGAAGTTATGAATCCTTGAGCACAATGAAAATGTTGTTTGCATGATATACATTTATATGATACATAAGATTATTTCTTTATTCTGCTCTTTCATGTAAATTACTTGAGAATAACAAAAAGAGAGAGAGATAAAGAAAAGAAAATGGATATTATTCAAGAAATGTAAAAATCTAAGTAAAGGCAAATACTCCAAATCTTAAGAAAAAGCAAAACAAGCATAATATATTCGGTACATTTGTGAGACTTGTGTGAGCATTTTTTTTGGAAGATAAAATTCATAATCAATTACATTTAAACAGGAGGAGTTTGAAGTAAATCTTTTAACCTTTCTATATTGCTCATCATAGGGATGGTGCCAATGGAGAGGCTGGTGGTAGTACCCGGCACTATTTGACCCAACTATTCGGTGTAGGGTATATTAGGGACGGCACAAGAGGGAGGCTAGTGGTAGTACCTCGTGCCCCTTCCAACTCCACCGGATAGGGAGCAAATAGAGTATAGAGCATAAGAAAGTAAAAATGAAAGACAAAGTAAATGACAATATAAGAAGAATCAAGTCAAATTTTTAATCACTTGAAAACACACTTTAAGGATAAAATCAGTGCAAGATTATATTTAAATAAGGGAAGTTTATTTGAAAAGAATTGATTTTGATCCTTGACATGCTTGTTCTTAATATTTTAATGCATGACTTAACACATAATATATTTTGCATGTGGCATGATGTCTTGAATTATGGGTTCTCAATATTTTGTAATGCTCCATGCTTGGACAATTTGATTGAATGTTTGGAATACTACATAAAATTTTTGTTTGGTATTATTGAAAAGAAATTTCAGATTTGTCGTTCACAATCATCGTTAAAATCTGAAAGTTGAATAAATTTGTAAAAAGAAGAAGAGAAGGATATCTCTATTTAGGCAAAATGAATTGAGTTTGTTTTATCCTTCAACTTGCTTAACTTTGGTATATAATGTTCTAATTCATACCAAAACTCAACATAAATACAAATATTCTAAATATGTTCTTATATGTTTGAAATATGTGTTTTCAATCGTAATGATTTAAGATGAGCTACAATGTGGAAGATACATATCTCAAATCATGACTTTGAAAGTCTCTATTGAAATCTTTATGAAATTCAGAATCCGATTTTGTATAAAAGCTTAAACTCAATATGATTTCTAAATAAAATCTTAATTTAAAAAAAATAGAATTAATTTTGATGCCTTGGTTGATTGCTCCGATACGCATCCGAAACATATCATTTCTTATCTTCAAAGTGTACTAATATTGGTCCAAATGATGTGTCTTTCGATGATCTTGATTGCAAACAAAAATTTCTAAATATATGATTTTATTTTGATATTAAAAAGATTTATTGTGTTTCATGTATACATTGCTGAAAAACTATGATTAAGAAATTGAGTTTTATAAATATATATACCTTAATGATCATCTATATGTTTTTCTCTCCTACATTCTTAAAGACTTCCATCAGAATATATATATAGAGTGAATGATCTTAAAGCTAGAAATATTTCAGCTCACTCAAATGATTCTTAAAAGAAAGAAAATGTAAATGCTTTTGAAAGAAACTGAGCTTCAAATGAATCATTTTCTGATTAATATTCCTATACATTTTCTCTAAGATTAAGAGAAAGCATAACTTGTTCTTGAAGGATTAGAAAGAGTAATTGCTACAAATTTTGAATAATGCTAGATTACTCTACACTCTCGATATCATAGAAATTCAGTTTTATTCACGTTTATCATTAAAATCTGAAATTCAACAATAGAAAAGAATGATTAAAGAAGAATGCATCTTTTGAGGAGGAGCTTTAGATATCCAGTATCTTATCCCAAAAATTACTTTAATTTGATGCATACCTTGATTTTTTATGGATTGATTTTGGTGAACCTCCTTATATTGCAAGACTTGCTTTAATTATATAATAAGTTTATACCTTGAGATGAGTTCTATAAAGGTTGTCTTATCTCAAACATTGAGCCTTATGAAAATAAGCTGAAACTTATAAGAAAATATTTTTTGAGATTGACAATTTTATTGAACATTATTTTCAAATTCTAAACTCTTAAATGGAATGATCAATTAAGGGGGAGAAAGAAAATTTCAGAAGGAGAGATCTTATGGAACTTAATCGCATAAATCTATAACTAAAGGAGAAAGAAAGAATACTAAATGAAAAGTGATCCTAATACTCTCCAATATGTATCATCTGAAATATAAATCTGAAAATCTTTATGATGCACCTTGAGGCGTGTTATTTGGTTAATATATCTTATGCATCAATCATGAACCAAATTTCAATTCAACAGTTCATCTTAAGAGCCTCTAACTTAATGAAAAAGGGGAAAAATAATGTTGAATTTTCTTGAGTATCTCTTAGAAAACCTATTTTTGGAATTCACTAATGAGTTCTTATTGGCTTGTTCTTTAGAACTTCAATTTTTATGCCAATTCATTATCATATGTACCAAAATGTGCTTCTTTTTTTTAGAATTAAAGTTTTCATAAGAACCTTCAAAGCTTTGAATTTTATGTATGCTTTAAGATATATCATAAACTGCATGAATTCATGTTTTGGCATTTATGCCACAATATTTTTACACCATAAAAGAACTTTGCAATCATACTTAATATACTGCTCTTATACTCTGAAAATTAGTTAAATTGTTCATGTTGCTAAAATACTTAATATATTGGGCCAAAGATCTTAAATGAACAAGCTTTCATACTTATTATTGAAGAGAGGTTAGATTTCCATTCGTGCTTTCCTTGAATATCATTTGTGATACTTCTTGAATTAACTTAAGAAAGATTCCATCTACACTTGAGTTGCAAACTATCCTTGAAATCACATTCGATGTGCTCTCATCATAATTTGCTCTAAAATTATCCTAAATGGCTCTGATCTATGCTCATTTATCTTTTTCTAACATTATTGCCTTGAGTTATATGATTCATATTCTTGCAATAATTTGACATGCAAATTATTATGAGCACTCTTATCTTTGTGCTTAATATTTCACTATCTTTTTGATGTTGTCAAAAAGGGGGAGAAATATCTGAGTATATGCTCATAATGCTTTATGTCATAATGCTTTATGTGTTGATTATGTTTAGATTAAATCTAAAAGCATTATCATGAAGTATATTTTAAAGATATATATTTTCTACTTCAAACAACTTAGCTATGCATTACTTCTAGAACACAATATATTTTATATTGCATATACTCCAAGTTTTGTCATCATCAAAAAGGGAGAGACTGATGACCCAAAGATTGATTTAAAGATTGATTTTGATGATCACAAAACCTTAAAGTATAAATACTAATGTTTGTGTTGCAAGGAGAAAGATATTTATTTTGCAAGGAACATAGCAAGTTGGAAGAATGCAAGAAGGCCTCCAAAGCTCTCAAGAAAAGTAGGAAGAAAGCTACAATTTATTGGCCCAAGTTTCAAGTTTAAAGTATTCAAGTTGGAGGAACAAATTCTAAAGAAAAATTCAAAAGAATAGTACTCGAGTCGACTCCTCGAAAATTCGAGTCGACTCCGATACATGCCAAGTCGACTCCCAATGTTTTCGAGTCGACTCAACAGAATAATAGAGGAAAGACTAAACAATGAATTTTAGACCCTGCAACCGAGCCGACTCCAGAGGACCACGAGTCGACTCCGAAGTCAGGCGAGTCGACTCCTAATTGTGCAAGAGTCGACTCCCAGAGAAAAGCAAGACAAAAAGTCAGAGAGACAATTTCGGACATTGAGAGCCGAGTCGACTCCCGCAAAGTCCGAGTCGACTCCGAGGCAGTTCAACTCCAAAGACAGAGGATCAGTTTTCGAGCTCTGAGAGCCGAGTCGACTCGAGGAAGAAAATCAGAAAGTATGTCCTCTGGATTTCTGAGAATGAGCCGACCCCCAAGTGCCCGAGTCGTCTCCAGCTATTAGCGAGTCGACTCCAGTTTGGTCCGAGTCGACCCGAGGACAAGGCATGCACATTTATTCAAATTTGGAACAGTGGCCGAGTCGTCTCCAGTCAAGCACGAGTCAACTCCTGCAACAGGCGAGTCGACTCCAGATCGCGCGAGTCGACTCCGATCCCAACGGAAATATTGTCAGGAGGTACAGACTGTGTCCAACGGCTCTATTTTTGTCTTTAACGACTAGATTTTTGGTTCCACGCCATCTAAAGCTATAAAATCAAGAGGAGAGCTAGGGGAGAAGGTATGGAAGTGGGAAAGAACATTTAGGAAAGAGATTTTAAAGAGATTACAAGGAAAATCTCCCATAAGCACAAAAGGGCCATCCAAAGCGAAATAGAGAGAAGAAGAGCATCCAAGTGAATCCCAAAGCTTCCTCTCCATCCGTGTGCTGCCTCAATGATCCTCTACCTCGTGCCAAATCAGAAGAGGGTCAAGTAAAGAAGAAGCCGAGTTCCTTCATCTTCAAAATTCGTTTGAGAGCTTCTCTTTACTCCATTTGTTTATATTTGCTATATTTGCTTAGTTAAGAAGCTTGTATTTGCTTAAATTCTTAGTCTAATATCTTGTAACTTGATTCAATCAAGGGATAGAATCAAGAGGTTAAGGTTTGTTGGTGAGCCAAAGGAAAAACCAACGGTGTTAAGATTTGTTGGTGAGCCAAAGGGAAAACCAACGTTGTAAGGTTGTGGTTGGTGAGCCTTTGGGGAAAACCGACTGGGTTGATTGTGAACCCGGAAAACAATCGTTGTAAGGTTGTGGTTGGTGAGCCTTTGGGAAAACCAACTGGGTTGGATTGTGAGCCCGTGAAAACAATCGGTAGGTTCTAGTCGGTGAGCCTGTGAAAACCGACCGAGTTTGTTGTGATCTCGCAAAACAACAAGTTGGGTTGTGAGCTTGTAAAACAACCGGCTGTAATCTGGAGGATTATAGTGAAATTCCCAAGAGGTCTTGGAGAGTGGATGTAGGTGCTGGGGTGCACCGAACCACTATATGTTTGTTGTGTTTGTGATGCTTTTTGTCATTGTCTAACTTGCTCACTTACTTACTTAGATAAATTGCTTGCTTAACTCTTATCCGCGCATCCTTTAGTTGCAAGCATATTCATACTTAATCAAGTTTCATTTCATAAATCAAACTGTTGCTAAGTTTAAATTCCACTGTGCATCTATACAACTTAGCATAATTAATTGAAAAGTTTTAGAAGTAGTATAAAAGTTTTAAAAGACCCAATTCACCCCCCCTCTTGGGTTGTATTTACTGGGCAACAATTATCATCCTAATCTTTTTCAAGTTTGGGTACAGTGACACCCTTTACATAAATGGATGGGATGTATGGTCCATTTAGTATAATGGTCCACATCTCATAGTCTTGGGCTTGGATAAATATTCTCATCCTAGCCTTCCAATATGAGTAGTCGGATCCATTAAAGAATGGGGGTCTTTGGGTGGACTGCCCCTCAATGTGGGAAGATCCAAATGGGGTTGTCATTTTGATCTTTTACTCTTTGGGTAAAAGAGTTCCGGCTCTGATACCACTGGTTGCCCAGATAGACAACCCAAGAGGGGGGGTGAATTGGGTTTTAAAATAATTATTACAATTAAATGTTTTATGAAATACTAATTAACACCTTTTGCAAGTTGATTAATTAGATGCTATGTGCTGTGAATGAAATGAAGATAAGGAACAACAGAGCAATCACAAACACAAGGAATTTATAGTGGTTCGGAGCTAACCCTTGCTCCTACGTCCACTCCCCAAGCCTCACTTGGGAATTCATTATAACCCCTCGGATTACAGCCGGTTGTTTTACAAGCTCACAACCTAACTTGTTGTTTTACGAGGTCACAACGAACTCGGTCGGTTTTCCCAGGCTCACCGACTAGAACCGCCCGATTGTTTTTCCGGGATCACAATCAAACCCTTACACCGTTGGTTTCAACCTAGGCTCACCAACAAACCTTTACACCCTTGATTCAATCTCCTGATTGAATCAAGTAAGGAACAAACGGTTTGAACAAGGACAAATAGAAAAATAGAGCTTCTAAAAAGCAGATATACAGCGATATAAATAAGAGAAAAGTTAAGAGCCCTGAAACAAGTTTATGATGATGTAGAGGAGGGCTTCTTGAACTCTGGGTCTCCTCTTGAATGTCTTGAAGACTTGAAGGCTGAAGGAGACTTCTTTAATGCTGGAAAGAGTTGGTTGAATGGAGTTAATGGCCCTCTTCCTTCTTTTCGTTGAAATCCTTTTGGCAGATGAAGATTATGTGTTTTCTTTGTAAGGAATGTCACTTCTCTGCCGTGCTACAGTTCTCTGTGGCTATTTAAGCCATTCCCCACGGAAACTAGCCGTTAGACACAATCTACTAGCCGTTCTGCACATTCTGCACATCCTGACAATGTGTCCGTTGGGATTGGAGTCGACTCGCGCGATCTGGAGTTGACTCGGCTGTAGCAGGAGTCGACTCATGCTTTTCTGGAGTCGGCTCGGCCACTGTTCCGGATTTGAATTAAAGTGGTCTTCTCGACTGGGAGTCGACTCGACTTAACCCGGAGTCGACTCCCCAAAATCTGGAGCTGACCTGGCACTTTTGGAGTCGACTCATTCCAAGGAATCCATAGAGGTATTCTTCAACTTCGCTCACTCAAGTCGACTCGAAAATTCTGGGAGTCGACTCGGCGCTCAGAGCCCGAACTCCCGATCTTCTGTCTTTTAGCTCGTGCAGTCTTGGAGTCGACTCGGGCTGTTTCGGAGTCGACTCGGCTCTCAGTATCCGAAAAATAGTCTTCTGTCTTTTTGGGGTAGCGCTGCCTTGGAGTCGACTCGAACTGTCTTGGAGTCGACTCGCGTCTCAGAGACAAAAATACTGTCTTCTGTCTTTTTAGGGTCGCGCTGTCTCGGAGTCGACTCGGGCTTTGCGGGAGTCGACTCGGCTCTCAGTGTCCGAAAGTTGCTCTCTGACTTTTGCCTTGTATAACACTGAGACTCGACTCTCGCTTCCTTTGGAGTCGACCTGCCAACCATCGGAGTCGACTCGCGTTCCTCAGGAGTCGGCTCGGCTCTCAGGGTCCAAAATGACTTCTCTGTCTTTCTGTCTGTAACTCCCTGGAGTCGACTCATACTACTCCGGAGTCGACTCGGCAAGCATCGGAGTCGACTCGTGCTCTTCAGGAGTCGACTCGCTGACAGGTTTTGAGTTGGGTCTTTCTGTTCGTCTGTCTGTTCTCAGTCGGAGTCGACTCATAATGTTCCGGAGTCGACTCGAGCCTGTGCCAGTGCTTCTGATACGCTTGGAGTCGACTCGTAAAATCCCGGAGTCGACTCGAGTCTCAGACTTTAGTTCAAATTGACTTCTTAACTTATCCAAAATGTCTTGAACCAAATCTAGAGACACTTAACCATAAATTTATAAGATTTTCACTGAAACACTAGATTGAATTCATTAGTAAACATAAGATATACTCAAATGCTTTGAGCTCATCAAAATCAAATAGGGTTATAATCAATCACTCCACAGCGAAGTTCGTGGGGACCAAACGGTAGCAAGACGATGCTACATGGCGACCCACGAGGCGAAACGACCAGCTGAGGTGCCTGTCCCAGCAACCGACCAGCCTTCAACTAAAACTCTGGAGGCACGGGTCAACCCTCAGAAAAAGCAGGTAGAGCCTGGTGAGTTACTAATCCAAGTTCCTTTGCGCGAAAACTTTTCCGAGCTAACCGTGCAGGTCGGCTCTGGCCTCAATGAGTGCGAAAGGGATCGCCTCGTCAACTTCTTGCGAGACAACATGGACGTCTTCGCATGGTCGCCCGCGGATATGCCGGGGATAGATCCAGAAATCATGGTCCACCGGCTCCAAGTAAAGCCAACCTGCAAGCCCGTGCGACAAAAGAAGCGAGGCGCCGCCCCTGAACGACAACGAGCAGCAGCCGAGGAGGTTGACAAACTCCTCGAAGCTGGCTTCATCCGGAAAATATCCTACTCGGAGTGGCTCGCCAATGTGGTCCTCGTCAAAAAATCCAGCGGGAAATGGCGCATGTGCGTGGACTACACCGACCTGAATAAAGCCTGCCCAAAGGACAGCTTCCCACTCCCCAGCATCGACCAGCTCGTGGACTCCACCTCGGGTCACGAGCTGTTAGCATTCATGGACGCCTTTTCCGGATACAACCAGATCCGCATGGCGCCAGAAGATGAAGAAAAAACGGCCTTCATCACCGATGGGGGAACCTACTGCTACAAAGTAATGCCATTCGGCTTAAAGAATGCCGGGGCAACTTATCAGAGACTGGTCAGCCGGATCTTCAAAGATCAAATAGGCCGAAACATGGAGGTCTATGTTGATGACATGCTGGTGAAAAGCAAGGTGGCGCAAGACCATGTGGCCGACCTTGATGAAGCATTCTCCACACTCCGAAGGTATCAAATGAAGCTCAACCCAGCCAAATGCGCATTCGGAGTCACCTCCGGCAAATTCCTCGGCTTCATCATTACACAACGAGGAATCGAGGCCAATCCTGAAAAGATCCGAGCACTCCAGGAGATGACACCTCCGAGGACAGTCAAAGAGGTACAACGGCTTACGGGCCGAATTGCAGCTCTCGGGAGATTCATCTCCCGCTCAGCCGAGCGCTGCCTTCCATTCTTTGCGGCTCTCAAGAAGCCGAAAAACTTTCTATGGTCGGACGAGTGCCAGCAGTCTTTTGAAGAACTCAAGCACCTTCTGGCTTCCCCTCCCCTGCTCACAAAGCCTCGACAGGGTGAACTCCTTTACCTGTATTTAGCTGTCTTCCCTGTAGTAGTAAGCTCGGTCCTGGTCCGAGAGGAGGGCAAGCTCCAAAAACCAGTATATTACACCAGCCGGGTCTTGAGGGATGCTGAAACCCGATACTCCAAGCTGGAGAAGATTGCCTATGCATTGGTCATCTCAACTCGGAGGCTCCGGCCTTACTTCCAAGCCCACACGATGGCCGTGCTGACCGACCAGCCAGTAAAGCAGATCCTGCAAAGATCAGATCGCGTAGGCCGGATCACTAAATGGGCCATCGAGCTCGGAGAATTTGACCTCGAGTACCGACCCAGACCGGCGATCAAAGCACAAGCACTCGCCGACTTCATAGTCGAGTGCACCATACCGGACGAGGTCGAGCCCGAACCTGAGCCACCAACAGAGCAGACCCCGAGTTTGGCATGGACTTTGTATGTCGATGGCTCTTCAAACTCGGGGGGTAGCGGAGCAGGTCTCATCCTCACTAGCCCGGAGGGGGTGGTCGCTGAGCAAGCCCTACGCCTCAAGTTTTCTGCTTCCAACAATATGGCGGAGTACGAAGCACTCGTCGCCGGGCTCAAGCTAGCCAGAGAGCTAGGAGTGAAGGACCTGAAGGCCTTCAGCGATTCTCAGCTCGTCGTTAACCAAATCATGGGTGACTTCGAAGCCAGAGACCCCACAATGCAGAAATATCTTCAGAAGGTATGGGATCTCGCCTCGACCTTGGATTCTTTCCACATCCAACATGTTGTCAGGTCGGAGAATCTCAGGGCCGACCAGCTGTCAAAGCTGGCGTCCTCTCGCATGAGCGAGCTCCCCAAAGCGGTAGCACTGGAGTATCTCCAAAAATCCAGTACGGAGGAGCCCGAGCAGGCCCTTTGCATTGAGTCCGAGCCAAGCTGGATGGACGAGCTCATCAGCTATCTGCAAGACGAAGTCCTCCCCAGTGATGAACGAGAGGCTCGCCGAATAAAGTGCTCCGCCACCTGGTACATATTGCATGAGGGAAAGCTTTATCGGAGATCTTTCACCTCTCCCCTCCTCAGATGTCTCCGCCCAACAGAGGCTGACTATGCAATGCGCGAAGTCCATGAAGGGATCTGCGGAAACCATCTGGGAGGACGAGCATTGGCCCATAAAATTTTGTGCCAAGGATACTATTGGCCGACACTCCAGAAGGATGCTGTAGACTTTGTCAGAAGATGCGACCGATGCCAGAGAAACGCCAATGTCCAACGCCGACCCTCGGCTCCCTTAACTTCTATCAGCTCCCCTAGGCCTTTTGCCTAGTGGGGAAATTGACATTCTAGGGCCATTTCCTCTGGCTACCGGGCAAAGGAAATTCCTGGTCGTCTCTATCGACTATTTTACAAAGTGGGTGGAAGCCGAGCCTCTTGCCCGGATCACCGAGCAGAAGATGCGGAATTTTGTCTGAAAATCAATAATTTGCAGATTCGGGCTCCCCCGCATCCTCATATCCGACAACGGTCGCCAGTTCGACAACCTCCATTTTAGAGAATTCTGCTCCGAGCTTGGCATCGACCACCCGTTTCACCTCGGTCGCACACCCTCAGATGAACGGAGAAACCGAGGTAACGAACCATACTATTTTGCAGGGGCTCAAAGCCAGGCTCGACAAATCCAAAGGACAATGGGTCGAGGACCTATACAATGTCCTGTGGGCTTACCGGACCCACATTCCGTGTCCCCACCGGCGAGACTCCTTTCAATCTGACATATGGAACAGAAGCTGTCATCCCCGTTGGAGATTGGACTCCCTTCTCCAAGAGTAGAACATCACGATGCCAGCTCCAACTCCTCACAGCTCAGGAACAACCTTGACCTGATCGAGAAAACAAGGAAGGCCGCCCGAGTTCGCATGGCGAGGTACCAGCAAAAGACAGCTCAGTATTACAACGCCAAGGTCAAAGTCAAATTCTTCAAAGTGGGGGTCCTTGTCCTCAGAAGAGCCGAGGCCTCCCGACCAACTGAGCAAGAAAAATTGGCTCCAAATTGGGAAGGACCTTACCGAGTCACGCGCATCCGCCGGCCCGGAACTTATAAGCTAGAGTCTCTAGATGGGACTTCCATTCCACGAGGCTAGAGTTCTGAAAATCTCTGCGTGTACTACCAGTAGAACCCCAAGGGGTCCCCCACTATTCAACCATAAAGTTCATTTTATGACGGTTTATGCACTTGTTCGAACTCACCAATTCTCCTAAATTGTCTCATGGTACCAGGCTCGTTCTCCATCGGCCAACGAGCTCGGCTCGTTCTCCATCGGCCAACGAGCTTGGCTCGTTCTCCTATCCCGACCACGGTCGGGATGCCCCGATACTTCGGGATGCGTTCTCCATCAGCCAACGAGCTCGGCTCGTTCTCCTACCCCGACCACGGTCGGGATGCCCCGATACTTCGGGATGCGGTCTCCATCGACCAACGAGCTCGGCTCGTTCTCCATCGACCAACGAGCTCGGCTCATTCTCCATCAGCCAACGAGCTTGGCTCGTTCTCCATCGACCAACGAGCTCGGCTCGTTCTCCTACCCCGACCACGGTCGAGATGCCCCGACCACGGTCGGGATGCGGTCTTCACCGACCAACGAGCTCGGCTCGTTCTCCATCAGCCAACGAGCTCGGCTCGTTCTCCTACCCCGACCATGGTCGGGATGCTCCGATACTTCGGGATGCGGTCTCCATCGGCCAACGAGCTCGGCTCGTTCTCCATCGGCCAACGAGCTCGGCTCGTTCTCCATCGGCCAACGAGCTCGGCTCATTCTCCATCGACCAACGAGCTCGGCTCGTTCTCCATCAGCCAACGAGCTCGGCTCGTTCTCTTACCCCGACCACGGTCGGGATGCCCCGATACTTCGGTATGGCGGTCTCCATCGGCCAACGAGCTCGGCTCGTTCTCCGTCGGCCAACGAGCTCGGCTCGTTCTCCATCAGCCAACGAGCTCGGCTTGTTCTCTCTACTCGACCACGGTCGGGATGCCCCGATACTTCGAGATGCGGTCTTCACCGACCAACGAGCTCGGCTCGTTCTCCATCGGCCAACGAGCTCGGCTCGTTCTCCATCGACCAACGAGTTCGGCTCGTTCTCCATCGATCACAGAGCTCGACTCCAATCTCCTGTTCGTGATCAGCGAAAAGTCCGTGATTGGCAACAAACTGGATTCTTCCATCTTGCCGGCGTCCCCAAGGAACGGACTCCGAGCAGAAAAGCGTCTTCAGTCGCTAGACGAAGTTCACGGCCTCGGCGTAAGAACGCTCACGGTACCCAGGTCCCATTCAATTAATGTCTTTACATTATCTCATTTATTTTCATTCTTGGATTCTTCTCTGGCCGGCGTCCCCCAAGGAACGGGCTCCGAGCAGAAAAGCGTCTTCAATCGTCAGCGCGAAGTTCAACGGCCCTCGGCGTAAGAACGCTCACCGGTACCAGGTACCCACTCAATGTCTTTACGTTCTCATTTACTTTCATTCTTGGTTAATTAATCACCTGAATGAACCCCCTACTGGCGTCGAGGCACCTGATCGGACCCAATCATCACTCGGCCTCACCCCTCCTACATGCACCGTTTAATAGCAAGCTTGGTTTATGCCGTCAGCTCGATGAACCCCCATCACGAGCTGACGGCATTCCAACCCGTTCGGTCGGAAAAAGTCCGATCATCCGCCTCAGCAACTCGAGGTTCGGAAGTTTAACTAAAAATTCCAAGTCTTAGCGACCCAGTCAGGGCTCGTCGAATTCTGAGTAAGCTCGAAAAGACTCCCCGATCCGAACGCATCATAGACATAAGCATCGCTATATTACTGGTCGAAGGACCCGAGCAATGGAAACTCTAACCTGAGCTCGGCATGCCGAGCCTAAACGCTAGTCCAACTATGTGCGGACGAAGTTAGGGCCGTAGAGCCCATGTTCTTGGAGCCTAAAGTGGATCCAAGCAGAGAAACCTAGTCTACCAAAGATAAAAACAAGGCGTTTGCAAGTTACGAAAATATATTGTATATTCATTTCAAAAAGCCCGTAGGCTAAGTACAAAGCTCAGGCTCGGCCTTAACAAGTGTGGGGGCCATCCCGACTTACGAAAAAAAAAAAAAAAACTATACTAAGGCTCAGGCTCGGCAACTTCAGGAATGGCCGGCTTGCGGTCAAGGCCTCCTCTTCGGCAGCCTCGGCAGCACCAGGAACAGCCTCGGAGGCCATTTCGGTGGCCTCGGGACAGCCTCGGCCGCCTCGGCCAGACCTCCCTGGTCGGCCTCCGGAGCTTCTGCCTCCGCCTCCGACCTTTCGACCCCTGCTCCTGGTCTGAGCAGGTCAGGTCAAAGTCTGGAAGGAGCCGCCGCAGTTGGTTGCGGAAGTCCTTGAAGCTCTGGATGAGCCCGTTCACGCCTTCCTCTTCTAGAAGGTCACGGAACTCCTCCAACTCGCAGAAGAGCTTAACCGCGTCTTGGGCCTGCTCCCGAGCCTCGTGGTATGCGGCTTTCCGCTCAAGGTTTTTTATTTCCCGCTCGAGCTCTAAGGTTTTGAGGCGGGCATTTTCCACCTCCTGCTCGCGGGTGGCCAGTGTCAGCTCGGCCTCGGCCAAACGAGCCTCCACGGCGCGCACTTCAGATCTCGCCAACGTGTGCGCGCCCTTCTCCTCTTCGAGCTCGGGTCAGAGCTCGAACCTCGTCCTCGACTGCTCCCACCCTTGCTTGGAGCACCTGGCGCTCGGCCTCGGACGCCTGGCACCTTGCCTCGGCCTCCTCGTGCCCCCGCTGATGCCCCCGGGCCCGCTCCCGGTAGTCTTGCACTATGTGCATCAGCGTCTCCGTCTCGTGCAGATGCTGTAAAAGAGACGTGAGAAACTAAAAATAAAACTTGCATAGCTGTACAAATAGGAAGACTAACTTACCCGGACGACAGAACAAAGAGTGGAGTCCATGAAGGCGCCGTAGTTCATGGACCGTATTTTGGCCTGGTCGGCCGGAAGTAGCGCGACCGAATACTTCGCGTGCCACTTGGGGATTATCGAGGGCCGAATCGCCCTCGAAGACCGACCAGGCGGGAGTGTAAGGCACCCGCTCCCGTGAGCCCGACGGGCCCGGAAGGCCAACTTCGGCTGGCCTGGGCGGAGCCCCCGCAGCTCCTTGGCTACTCCCGGCTCGGAACTGGAGGGCTGGGGTCGGACAGGCGGCCGATCTGACTGCCGCAAAAGGAGCGGGGCGCGCAAGCGCCAGACCTGCTGAACTTCCCCCCTGGTCGGCAATTG
>NW_024069875.1:0-26341 GCF_009389715.1 Phoenix dactylifera
GTTTATTGTTGCAGCCCGAATCTCGAATTGGGCTGCATTATTAATTGGTAATACTATGCAAGTAGGGGGACAAGCGGATGCGGGTGCGAATAACTCATTCAAAGTTCTAATGTGTTCACCCATTGTAGAGATTGACAGTTGGTTTATAGTTCGCAAGTTGTGATGAAAAGTTCTGCCAATCTCAGGATCAAATGGGATTAACTTATCCCTTAATGACCTTCTACCATGCATGCATTATCAACACTTCATTAGATTTGACTCCTACAATGGACGAAATCCTAAAAGAAGAGAAGAGCTAGACACAGATGACCACAACCAACACCACACAACAATTTGACCCTATTAGTCTTAGAACTAAGTGAGGTTTAGTAGCTTCTTAAATCTAGTTGCACAGAGATGTATCAGGTTAAAAAATTCCTGAAATTCTCTCCTAGATTAGACAGCTCCTAATCTTCCTTTCAGATTAAGCTTGAGCTTACCAGTTAAGCAATCCAGTAATCAGTGACCAGAAAAGTTCCGGAGTGTGTGGTGGTGCCAGAAGGGATACACCGATACCACAATACCCGTAACAGTTCTCACTGTTGTAAAACTTTCCTAGACATCACCAATTACTAAATCCTCACTGGAGTGGCTTTCAGCCGCTTCTTTCCAAGAGCCTAATTGAGCTCGAAACCCTAAGGCCAACGTCTAATTTGATTTTAATTTAATTTGGCTTAGGATAAGTATGCAAGGTGGTGATTTTTGGGCTAAGGACAGGTAATGACTTCCCGACCTTATCTTTTTAATGGGTTTTGCCCTTAGTTACTTTATGCAAATGCTTAATACTAAATGCAGCAAATAATCAATGGTTTTTTTTTTAAAGTTTATGCAATGTCATTAGATTGTACTGATTAAATGAGCAAGCAATTTTTATTTTTTTTTTATTTTTCTTATTTTTTTTTAATTTTATGTTTTTTTTTAATTTTAATATAGGAATAACTTGAATGTAAACTAAAACTAATTCTTATGCGTCAGTCAATCTCCGAATGCCCGTTGAATAAGCTCTGGAGATTACTCCGTGAGGAGCCCCAATAGAGGTATGATCACCTCGGAGGATTGCGCCTTATCAATTACTAGCAAAAATAATATAGATTTTTTTTAAAAAAAAATTTTAAAATTTTTTGAATTTTTTTTAATATATTTTTTTCTAAATTTAAATTTAAATTTCAAATTTCAAATTTCAGAATTCAAATTTTGAATTTAAATTTTTGAATTTTTGAATTTTTTTAACTTTAATTTTTTTTTTGAATTTTAAATTTCGAATTTCAAATTTCAGAATTTAATAATTACAAATTATTAACTAGAAATTATCAAAATAAGAAAAATTAATAAAGATAAAAATAAAAACTTACTACCGGAGTACGTTCACTCCGGACATCCAAAATTTGATTTGATCTTCGTGATCGTTCTTGCTTCTCGATTTGCCTCCCGGCAACGGCGCCAAAATTATGTTCGTCCTTTTTCTGTCTAACTAAAAATATGCTAGACCGATCGTTGTTAGAACCGACGAACAAAAGTTAAATTTAATTCTTTACTCTTACCTTTCCTACTCGAAGAATAGTGTTGTAAGAGGTCGATCCACAGGAGACGATTGGAGTTGCATAAAAATTAGAACGTTCACTCGGAATTGAAATCGATTTTTGAATGATAAAAGAAAAACTTATTCGGAGATGTTGATGGATTCTCTAGTCTACCGGATTATGATTTTTAATTGAAATTAACTAGAAGACATGTACTTAGATTCAAAAAGCATTTTTAATGAAAATAAAGCTCTGACATAAAATTAAAATGGATGAAACTAAGGGATTGAAGCAAACATAATTTCATAAAAGAACATTAATGTATTGCATAAAAAAAATTAAAATTTCAGCATAATACAATCTTAAAAGTAAAACATTCCACCAAAATAAAATTCTCTAAAGTTAAAACTTAAAAATTGTTCTCAAGTAAAACTCAAACTCAAAACACATTGCTCTCAATAAAACTAAACATAAAGCATTGCTCTTTAAAATAAGACTAAGCATGAAACTTGCTCTTAAAAATAAACTAAACATGAAAGAAAAGAAAAAGAATAAAAAAACAAAACAAAGGAATGGCTCTGTTTGAAAACAGAGCATCAACACTCCTCTCTGTTTCTTCTTCCCCGAACAGCCGATGGCCTCTTTCCTTCTTCTTCTTGACCCGATCCCAGCCGAGCTCCTCCTTTGGTTCCCACCCCAACGAGCACGTCTTCTCCTCCTTCTCTCTGTTTCTTGGCTCCACCCAGCTCTCTTTCTCCTTCGACTACCCCTCCCTCTCCTTGCCGACCTCCTTCCTTCTTATAGTTGGACGAAGGCTGGGAAAGCGGATCGGGCGCTGAAATCGAGCGCGGGAGGCTAGGGATGCTGCGAGATCGACGGGATGACGGCATGGAAGCGGAAGGTGGGCGCGTCTTGCTTCTTTGGGCCACGGATGCGGGATCGCCGTGATTGCGGAAGGAAGGGGAGGACGGACCGGGATGCGTCGCGGAAGGAAGAGGCTCGCGTGGATGCTGGGAATCCGTTCTGTGGCGTGATGGGAGGCAGATCATCCGGGATCGTACGCGGAGAGGAAGGATGCTGGGTTCTTCTTTGGGTGCCGGATTGAAGCTGGATCGACGGGAGGAGGATCCGTGATGATGGGATTCCGGGCATTGCTGCACGTGGCTGGCACGTGGAAGGACTTCCTTCTTTGGCTGCTGGGAAGGAGCGGAAGGTGTGGCTGGCTGCGGCTGAGGCGTTGAAGAACGGGACCATGGAAGGACATGGATCCGTGGGTGCAGAAGTGTGTCACGGATGCGGTGGATCTTGAACGCGGAAGGAGGAGGACCGGGAGCTTTGTGATGCGTGCGGACTGCTGGGAGGATATGGGAACATCAAGTTCCATCCGAATAGTCATATAGTATGATATGAAATTTTGGGTCATCTATTCTGGCTGGAGGTCAAGTGCAATTCTTTCAAGTCATGGGTCACCCAGCACCTTATGGCAAATTTAGATTTGCCCAAAATTATTTCCAAAGGCTCAAAAGAAATGGATCCGATTCGGACCCGAACCCGACTCGGACCCGATTTGAAGTCAAATTTGTACTCAATGTGCATTTTATCTATAATTTATACTAATCTATGTTAAATCTAATATAATATTAATCTAGTGAATTTATTATTATCGGTTAACAATAACACTAATTTTAGTAACATGTAGGTCGCACTTTTGTGCTTTCATCACAACCATTTCTCGGAATCGATATCAGATATCGCCTCGTCGTAGGTTTTGGGATCCTGTATGTGATCCCTATCTCCCACTAGGAACATTTTCTCGATATCCTCTTCTAGTATACCTAAGTATTTATCGGGAGGATGGGAGACCCTACTAGATCTGCGAGGTGGTTGAGGGACATCGTGTACTGGCTCTGTATGAATGGGTTCGATAGGATCCATGACTCGTTGCTTTTCAGAGACTTTCTCTTCAAGCTCAATTTTCCTACCACTGCCTCTATCAAGGATAAACTGGTTTTCCAAAAAGATGGCATGACTGTTCACAAACACATTGTGATCCTCTGAGACGTAAAATTGTATCCTAATGACTCTTTAGGATATCCTATAAAACGAGCACTTATGGTCCTAGCCTCTAGTTTGTCCGCCTGTAGTCTTTTGACGCGGGCCGGACATCCCCAAATCTTGAGATGACCAAGACTTGGTTTCTTACCATGCCATATCTCATACGGTGTGGTAGGAACGGATTTAGAGGGAACTCTATTCAGTAGATAAATTGCGGTAAGTAAGGCATCTCCCCAAAGAAATATAGGTAAATCAGTGAGGCTCATCATGGACCGGACCATATCCAATAGAGTCTGATTTCTCCTCTCTGACACACCGTTGAGTTGAGGTGTACCCAGAGGAGTCCATTATGAGACTATGCCATTCTCTTGAGATAGTCCCAGAATTCTCCACTAAGGTATTCTCCTCCTCGATCTGATCGAAGAGCCTTAAGGGTTTTTCCAGTTTGTTTTTCTACTTCATTTTCGAGCTCTTTGAACTTTTCAAAAGATTCAGATTTGTATCTCATAAGATACACATACCCATACCGTGAATAATCATCGGTAAAGGTAATGAAGTACAAATAACGTCCCCTGGCTTGCACATCGAATGGGCCACACACATCTGTGTGTACTAGGGTAAGTATTTCAGTGGTCCTCTTCCCATGTCCTACAAAGGGCAATCTAGCCATTTTTCCTTGAAGACAGGACTCGCAAACTGGATATGACTCGAAAATCAATGAGCCGAGAAGCCCATCTTTATCCATTTTGTTTATTCTGTCCTCTCCAATATGGCTAAGCCTGAGGTGCCACAAATATTTTTGGTTTATGTCATCCCTGGATCTTTTGGATCCTTTGGCATTCACTTCTTGCTCAGACACATTATAGATACATCCATATGCAAATGATAGAGACTGTCAATCATAAAACCACGTGCGACTATTTTATTTCTGAAATAAATAGAACAGTAGTCTTTGTCAAATGTAAAAACATGACCTTCTTGTGCTAGACATGAAACAGAAATCAAATTTCTGCTAGCAGCAGGAACATAATAATAGTCTCTAAGTAATAAACTAAAACCAGACGGTAGTCGCAGATGGTAGGTGCCCACAGCTACAGCAGCAACTTTTGCCCCGTTGCCAACCCAAAGGGTTACCGCACCTTCCGCCAGCCTTCTACTTTCCTTTAGACCCTACATGGTAGTGCACAAATGAGCACTAGAACCAGAATCTATAACCCAACTAGAAGTAGAAGAAACCGTTAGGTTAGTTTCAATTATGAGCAAGTCTATACCTTCTGAAGGTATGTCACCTTTTTTGTTCTTCAGGCTCTCGAGGTATGAAGGACAGTTTCTCTTCCAGTGGCCGTCGACATTGTAGTGGAAACATTTTCCTTTGTCATTAGTCTTTTTCTTTTGAACTTTCTTCTTTGGCTTCTTGTCTTTCTTCTGCTTCTTCACAGGCTTCTTTTTCTTCCAAGTAGACTTTCTCTTGGAACTAGAAGTCAACTCAGCAGCAAGGACATTGCCCCTTAAACCTTTCAAGGCTCCCTCAGCAGTTACCAACATATTTAACAGTTCAGTCTTAGTGCATTCAATCTTATTCAGGTGGTAGTTTACTATAAACTGTCCAACTGAATCAGAAAGGGATTGAAGGATCAGATCTACTTGCAATTCCTTGTGCATGTTCATACCGAGCTTCTCAAGCTCCTCTAGATCCTTGATCATAGTCAGACCGTGATCATGGACGGACTGCCCCTCGCGCATCTTTGCTTTGAAGAGCCTCTTGGACACTTCAAAACGAACTGTGCGACTCTGCTCACCATACAACTCTTGCAGGTGTGCCAGTATGTCTCTAGCAGTCTTCATATTTTCATGCTGGCATTGTAGTTCATTGGACATGGATGCCATGATATAGCACTTGACCCTAATGTCATCGTCTGTCCACTTCTCATGCGTTGCACGCTGATCAGCGGTCGGACGTGCTGATAATGCGGGGATATCATTGTCGAGCACATAGCCTATTTTTTTGCAACTCAGAATAATTTTGAGATTTCAAAGCCAGTCTCTGTAATTGGTACCAGTCAATCGATTGGTCTCAAGAATACGGATCAAAGGGTTTGAGGCTGACATTATGATCTGCAGAGAGTAAAGATTCCAGTTAGACTTTTGTACTTGATCCTAATCTGTTCTAGGATCTTTTAGAACAAATGTACCTCCCACTATTTTCTCGAATTCCTCACACTTTTCTGGTAGGAAAACGGAAATCCTACACGACTAGGATTTCTAATGGGTACTGCGGTCCCACCGATTTACATGCCACCTCACCTAACAGTTATTGGTGACACATAAATAGATGAGTGTACAACTCTTGTATAATGCTTCTTAAGTATGTTGCAGTGCTACTTGGTCTCTAAGTCATGAAGACCTCACCTAACAGTTATTGGTCCTACTCCTTAGTTAAGTCAGATCCACCGCATAACCGTAGAAATAAAGTCGTCATTGGGTCCTCACCTAACAGTTATTGGTGCCCAACCCCATCTTTACCCTACAACATCTCATGTCTATAGAGAGGTCCAGCCCCCGATGCAACTTACCCACTGTGTCCAACATCAGAAAGACCTTAGCAGCTCTACTACGGTGGAAGATCTATGGACTTAATATCGGTTAATCAGGTCTTAGTATTTGCAACTTGAGCTCTTCATAATAGGCAATCGAACAATTGGCCAGGTAAGCAGGTGGGAGGCTCCCCTTACTCAGAGAGTAAGGTCCTAATTAAGTAACCACCTTTCATGCTTTCCTAGATACCAATTAGATCAATTAATCTAATATGACTTGCTCATGTTGGTTCACTCTCGACTTGATTGAGGAGGTTTTAGTTTAGGTCTCATTGGGTTTGCTACATCACATGTAAACCTATCTACCCCGTTCTCATTCACATCACATGCAAACGGCACATCGCAGGCAGTTATAATCACAGCAATAATTAAAGCTAAACTTTAAATAGGTGATGATCATGGATTCTAATTAGGTCATATTACAAGCACATGCACGTCAATCGATCAGTTGGTCTTCAACTCTTGAATTGGTTCCAAACCTCCTTGATTCGATCCTTAATCAACTCTTGATCCTATCGCCATCAACCGTTCAGATCGCCGTTCATCTCATGTACTTTCTTCGACTTGATCGTTGACGTACATCACATCACAGAAATACAACCAGATATAAAATAAAAATAATAATAAATTACATCCCCTTTTAGGAGGCACGCAGGCCTCTCAAAACATCAAATACGATGCATGCAAGCATCTGAAAAATTACATGACATTACAGATCACATCGCAGGTCATTATATTTGATACCAAAAGGGTTTGAATCCTATGATCATCACCGCATGCAACAATTATACTTTTCAGATCTGAACTTAATTGATTTATGTTTATGACATAGGTTGCTGATTCATGCTAATCATGATTCTAAATCTTGTAAATCTCATTAACAATGCAATTAGAATCATCATTTATCACATAAAAATCAGCATGCAAAAATCAGCACCCTTGAAAAATCTGCATACAGAAAATTTTCAGCATGCATAACCTTTTAAAATTCAGATCTAAGATGGCCTTTAGATAATTAATCATTACCTTAATCTACGATGCCTAGGCTCTGATACCACTGTTAGAACACGCCCCATGCGCAGAAAATTTAAAAAAAATTCAGATGGCAGCAGAAGAGGCATGCACGGGAATCAACCGTTCATGCGCATGAACCGTTGTTCAAAAACTGTTTCCTAGTTAGATAAGGATTAAAAACTTTTAAAAAACAATTGGAAAATCAGATATTCACCTTGTGCGGGTAGATGATCACCGCAAACTGAAGTTCGTATTTTTGGATGAAGGTTCGCTTGGAAGCCGCACAAGCGTCCGGCCTCTACGGGTATCCACACGAAGCAGTGGACCAATCCAAATGCTCCAATCTTTCCGGAGTGCTAGCTCCCTTGCAGAGATTACTTTGATGGCTGATCACCTCCCTTTCAATCAACCCTTAAATGCTAGAGGAGGAGGAAGAAGATGAAGGATCAAAGGGAGAAGATCCAAAAGGCTAGATGCAGCCTTTCCTTTCCCTTGCGTTGAATCCCAAACGGAGGAGGAAGAAGGAGACCGCCAAGGGCCTTTTTCTCTTCTTGCTTGCGGCTGATCCAAGAGGAGAGGAGGAGAGGGGGCGTACGGCACAAGGAGAAGGGCTTCAATGCCCTAGGTCAGCCCCCACGCCTCCTCTTAAATAGCAGTGGAGCTCCTACTTTGTTAGGAGCTCCTTGATTAGATTCCAAGAGGGCGCCGACCCCTCTTCTTTGCCGCACCAAGCAAGGAAAAAGGAGGAGGGGCGTGTGCCCCTCCTTCATGGTTAACCTAATCCTCCTCTAAGGAGGATTAGGAAGGTCACTCATGGTTAGGTCCTAATCTAATTAGGCTTGGAACAAGGGTGAATCAATTTGGGTTTAATCTAGGTAAGTCCTAATCCAATTAGAACTTAATGAGCCATGACTCAATTGAACCCTTCAATCCTAATCTAATTAGGAGTCATCTTATTTCATTGATTAATAATTAATTGGGACTTAAGAAGTCCTAATTCCATTAGGATTTATTTAATTTTAGTCTTAATCCAATTAGGACTCTAATTTGAATCCGAAGTCCTAATCCAATTAGGATTTCTAGAAATCCTATTCTAAGTAGGAATCCAAAATAGATTCAAAATTCTAATCTAATTAGGATTGTGGGAATCCTACTTCAAGTAGAAATTCCAGTCCTACTCTAAGTAGGACTCCCAATTAGGGGTGGCAAAAAATGACCCGACTCGCCAACCCGACCCGTGTTCGACCCACCATAAACAGGTTTGGGTTTGGCCTAAACGGGTTTGGGTCGTAAACAGGTCGACCTATTTAACCTGTTTAGTAATTGGGTACAGGCTACCGCTCGGCCCAACTCACCGCTCGGCCCAGCTCCCCGCGTCGGTCCCCGCTTCTGCCTAATATCCCGAATCACGAATTCACGACTCCATCAGACCATCACTCCACATTCTCTTTAGGGTTAGGACCTTAGGGTTAGCTCTAGCGCCGTCGCCGCCCGAGTTCTTTGCCTGTCCCTCTTCCCCCCTCCTCCGGACCTCCGCCCTCTCCTCCCCCGTGCCGGCTACTTCCGCCTCCCCGTGCAGCGCAGGCGTCCTCGGCTCCTCCTCCTCGCAGTAGTATCTCTGCAGAGTAGTCGGAAGAGAGGGGCGACGAGAGCACCGCCACTTCCGCCCCGCACAAGTACTCCGTCAAGATTCTCTTCGGCAACCGTCATGTGAGCACAAGTACTACGTCTGTTCTTCTTCTCGTTGGGAGCTTTGGTACAAATTCTTCCTTCCCTTTTTCTCCGTCTCCTGACGCTATGGGTTCGGTTTTTTAGCGGTTTCTTGTTTCAGATAAGGGCCCGTTATTTATCTTGGATTCTTGGAGTCTATTGTTTTTTTCTTTAGAGGGGGCCATTTTTCCCTGTGATCAACTGTTTCAAGAAGAGCAGGGGGATAGTTCGTAGTGTTATGTGGCATTCTTGGCGCGATATGGAAGTATTTAGTTTGGTTTGTGAGAAATCTTGATGCCCCCATTGAGAAATAAATCATGAATATAGGTTTCTCGCTGCGTTTTGTGATGAACATTGGAGGGTATTGGCGTAACCTCTTTCTGGCTACTGGGCTCTTGATTAGAAATGCAACTCCTTTTGCTGTTCTGTTTTTGGTCTCATTGTCTGTCTCTTTCTGGTTTATAGGGACCCACGATTGCAGTCCACATTGCCTGGCTACCAAGCTTGGTTTGTTTCGAATCTTTCGATTGAATTGCTAACATGTCTAATAGTGCTTAGCCCTTATTCTAAAAATATCTATTGTCGCATGATGTCGTACACAACTATTCGTACAGTAGATACTTCTATTTCTTTCCATTTCCCTTCCAAACAGCATTGAAACATGTCGTTTTGTTTTTCTTTTTAACAGGATGATAGCAGAGAAGCAATTGCAATCACTTAGAAGTATCTACTGACATTGAAACAGGATGATAGCAGAGAAGCATTGAAACATGTCGTTTTGTTTTTCTTTTGAAAATGAGGAGCACGGGGCACCCACATTGATATTGATTTGACTAGTGGGTAGCTTGTGTATGTTCCAGTGCTTCTGACATTGGGTGGCTCTGTGGCTTTTGCCTTACTCTGTGGCATTTTTTTAACTTATTTTCTTTCCATTTCCCTTCCAAACAGCATTGAAACATGTCGTTTTGTTTTTCTTTTTAACAGGATGATAGCAGAAAAGCAATTGCAATCACTTAGCTATTTCCAACCATGCATCTATCTCTTTGGATAATCATGTAGACAGTTTATAAGCTGAATATTTTTTGTTTGTTTGCTACTGCATATGGAAAGGGTCTTAGAAGAAAGAATATAAAGCAGTCTGAGAAGTGAGAAGTGCACTGTTTTCCAAAGCAGCTTCTATGACCAAGACGCTAACAACTTTGTTTTGGAAATGGATCATTATCTTAAATAATTCGTTTCAAAGTGTGTGCCTAAGTAGATGATGTTTTGTGCAGGAAAGGGAAGCAAAGAAGGAGGCTTTCAGGAAGTATCTAGAGTCCAGTGGTGTTCTTGATGCTCTGACTAAAGGTTTTCAACTGTCTTCGTTGGGTCTGTTTTGTTTTGGAAATGGAAATGAGGAGCACGGAGCACCCACATTGATATTGATTTGACTCGTGGGTAGCTTGTGTATGTTCCAGACTCCAGTGCTTCTGACATTGGGTGGCTCTGTGGCTTTTGCCTTACTAGTTACTTCTGACATCATTTAAGCCCTGTAAATTTCTCTGTTTAATAAGCATTATAGTTTGATCGGATGAAGTATGACTGGTTTTTTTGCTGGAAGATGAGTTCAGTTGTAAATTACACTGTTGTGTTTCCAGTTGACCTTATATTCTCTTTTGTTTCACATCATATCATGCATGTGCATTTTTCTGTATAAAATGGTCAGTAAGCTTTTTCTTCTTCATTGTTATCAGTGGTCTTTCTTGTATAGTTTCTTATATTGCCTTTATCGTCCTTCCATACCTTACATGAAGGATATATTGTGGTCTCGGTTCATGCTTTAATAGTTTCTTTAAATCGAAAAAGCACAGTGCTATTTAATTATGCTGGATAATCTGTCAGGAGAATTTTGCATATTTAAACTGAGAACATGAAAATAAAAGTTCTTTACCATTATGCACTCATTATTAGTGGGTAAAATCCATCTGGGATATTGCAGCATATTGTGTAGTTGCAGTTGAGTCAGCAGGCAGACAAATTCCCATTGCCTTCCTGGAGAGGATTAAGGATGATTTCATCAAAAGATATGGAGGAGGAAAAGCTGCAACTGCTGCAGCTAACGGCCTCAACCGAGAGTTTGGGTATATTTTTTCCTTCCTAACCATTCAAAGATACTGCTGTGATTTTATGTTTCTTTTGATGGCAAAATCATTGACTAACGTTAAAAAAATATTCACTAAAATTTTAGGCCAAAACTGAAAGAGCACATGCAGTATTGTGTGGATCACCCTGACGTCCCTGAGGAAATAAGCAAACTGGCGAAAGTGAAAGAGCAGGTCTCAGAAGTTAAAGGAGTTATGATGGAAAATATTGAAAAGGTACATCATGGTATCTCTTTTAAGGGTTTAACTTGTGATTATTTTAATGATTTTGTTGTCCTTAATTATGGAATGTTGCCAGTAATTCCCTTTTCCTTGACAAGTAGCATAATTAATTCCTTGAGAACATCTTTTCAGGTTCTTGATCGTGGGAGAAAATCGAGTTGCTTGTCGACAAAACTGAAAACCTTCGCTATCAGGTCTGTAACTTACGTTCACCAACCCTTAGTGGGCATCTGGATGTTTTCTTGGATTTGCTTCTGGCAGTACCATTCGTGGACAGGGATGGTTTGCATTTCAATTTCTTTTTTGGTGATTATTTTCCCTCAAGGCTGTTCAACAGTTAAATTGTTCTTGTGTTTGGGGTTTGCAGGCTCAAGATTTCAGGCAGCAAGGAACAAAGATGCAGAAGGAGATGTGGTTCAGAACATGAAGATAAAACGTGACGTCTTGGGGCATCATCATTGCATTAATCCTCATCATAAATTTTGTCCATTTGCCATGGCTTCAAATGCTAGTATGAGCGGATATGAGATCACTGCACCTCCCTCTCCCACTCAAACTGGTGCTTTTTGAGTATAGTGATATCATTGCTACTACATAAAAACTAGTGCTTGGTTGATGATTGTGGTTAAAGTGTTCCCCCTCCGTGAATGAGTATTTTTCATTCTAATATTTTCTTGCCTGTTTGGGAACTGGGGATCGGATTGACTTCGTAATTTGGATATCATTCCTGTATAGCCTTGAGTGCTATTCTTTCTTAATATATCGAGTGGTCGTTCTCTAATGCCCTATGGACATTTTGTGATGTCCGTGAATTGATGATGTCTTGATCTGATGGGATGGACGATTTGCTGCTATCTCTTGCGTTGTCAGTTACTGGCATATGAAAGCCAGACTCCGACGGACATGATCATTGAGTAAGTTCAACTTGGAACAGAGTAGATTGTGGTTTTCAAGCTTTAGTGATCGCCGAGCAACCCATTTTTTAACTTATTTTCTTAATTACCGATAGCTTTAGACAAACAGGTTAAAACAGGTTGGGTCGGGTTGGATAAACAGGTTAAACAGGTCGCGTTCAGCATGGGTTTAGACTAAACAGGTTAAACGGGTCGGGTCGGATTTGGGGCAAACAGGTGACCTGTTTATTAAACAGGGTTAAACGGGTCGGCGTCGGGTTACCTGTTTATTAAACAGGTCAGGTTCAGGTTGCAAATTTCTGACCTGTTTAATAAACAGGTCGGGTTCAGGTTTATGATTTTCTGACCCGACCTATATATGACCCGACCCGTTTATGTCCAACTCGACCCGATTGCCACCCCTAACTCCCAATCCTAATTCAATTAGAACTCTAGGAATCCCACTCTAAGTAGGATTCGTGTTTTAAGTCCAATTTGTTGACCCCCTAATGGATTTTGATGAATACAAAACACTAAGAGTATAATTCCATTTATCCTTAACAATTTAATTGAGAAATTCATGTGTTTTATTAAGAAATATGTTAAGAATGTCTAGGCAAGTTTCCATAATTTTTATGAATTTATTGAAGAATTTTTTGAGATGAAAGAAAAAGTTCAGGGACAGCCGAGACGTCTCCTGATAGTCTCAGAGACGTCTCTGGCACAAACAGGAAGAACTGGCACGTCTGGAGACGTCCCCGGCATCTGCCGAGTCGTCCCCGCGATAGCGGAGTCGACTCTCTCAGTAGCGGAGTCGACTCTCTCAGTGGCGGCAGAAAGGCAGTTTTCAAGAGACATGCGCGAGACGTCCCCACTATACGCGGAGTCGTCCCCGCAAGTAAAAAGCAGATCTCCGGAGTCGTCCCCTAGATAGCGGAGACGGCTCTCTCAGGGTTTTCCAGAGAATGATTTTTTCGGTGATAAGGCAGCGGAGACGTCCCCTGAAAGAGTGGAGTCGACTCTCTCAGGGAATTCCAGAAGACATGTTTTTCTGAGATAAAGAAGCGGAGTCGTCCCGAGGGAGCGGAGTCGTCCCCATTCAAAAAGTGCAAACAAGCCGAGACATCCCCGTAAAGTGCAGAGACGACCCTCTCAGCAAATCAGAAAGGCAAGGATTCAAACGGTACAATTCCAGAGTCGTCCCCGTAAAGAGCCGAGTCGTCCCCAGACAACGTAAAAAGTAAAATCTTGTAGCCGAGACGTCTCTCGTTGAAGCGGAGACGTCCCCGGAACGCTTGGGACGCGACTGACAACTTTTCAGGTTTGGTTTGAATTTCAAATCTCCTTCACTTTATCTCTAACGGCTATATTTGCTTTTTGGGCTATAAAAGGGACCTCTTAAGTGCTTCTAAACAACTCTTCACCAACCCAAAGCAAAATCATTCAAGAGAGAAGAAAGAAAAAGAGGTTCAAGGGAGTTAGTGCATTCAAGTGAAGAAATCAAGTGCTTTCAAGCTTTCCAAGTGATTTCAAGCTCAACTACTCTCTTCCGCTCGTGCATTCAAAGCTCACACTCAAACCTACGCGATCCACATCGGAAGAATCACCATTTCCCACACTTCCAACGGCAAAAGGATTCTTACGGGTTCTATTGTTTATCATTGTCATATTTGCTTATTTAGAGCTTTCCAATTGTTTGTAAAACTCTTTTAATATTGTGCTTGTTCCAGTCAAGGGACTTGGAACAAGGGAAAGGCGTCCCAAGCCTAGGTTAAATTGGGAGTTTTAGGGTTTGTTGTGAGCCCGGTGTAAAAACACGAGTTGGGTAGTGAACTCGCAAAACTACCGTACTTAATCGTGGATTATAGTGAAAATTCCCAAAGGTGCTTTGGGGAGTGGATGTAGGAGCAGTGGAGGCTCCGAACCACTATAAAAGCCTGTGTTTGCGATTGGTTGTCTTCATAGCTTTATTCTTGCTTTAGCTCTTATATTTGTGTGTTTTACTTTTAAATAGTCAAAAAGTTTTTAAAACACCCAATTCACCCCCCTCTTGGGTGTCCATCTCTGGGCAACAAGTGGTATCAGAGCGGGTGCTCTGTGTATTTCTTGAAAGACCTAACCGTCTTAGCCAAAGATCTAGATGGCAACACCCTTTAACAATGTTCCTGCCGAGGGCAAGCAACCAATAGACCTCCACTCTTCAATGGGACAAATTATACCTATTGGAAGACTAGAATGAGAATCTTCATTCAAGCACAAGACTATGCCTTGTGGAGGGTTATAGTCAAGGGACCACAAGAACCATCACACATGGTTAATGGCATTCGAGTTCCCAAACCTGAAGAGGATTGGGATGAGAATGATGATAGGATGGCTCAACTCAATTCTAGAGCCATGAACTCATTATTTTGTTCTTTAGATGCAAATGAGTTTAATAGAGTCTCCACATGTAGTTCCGCTAAGGAAATATGGGATAGGCTTGAAGTTACCCACGAGGGTACAAATCAAGTCAAGGAGTCCAAAGTGAACATTCTAGTTCACAAATATGAGTTGTTTAAGATGGAACCCAATGAAACCATCACATGCATGTTTACACGCTTTACCGATATAATTAATGGTCTAAAAAGTTTGGGTAAATCTTATACTAACCCGGAACTTGTGAGTAAAATTCTCAGGTCTTTGCCAAAAGCATGAGAAGCAAAGGTCACGGCGATCGTAGAAGCCAAAGACCTCAACACCTTGGGGCTAGAACAACTTTTGGGCTCATTAATGACGCATGAGCTCACGATGAAGCAACATGAAGATGATTTGCCAAAGAAGAAGACAATTGCACTCAAGGCTACTTCGAGTGTGTGTGAAGAAGAAAGTAGTGAGAGTGAGGAAGAAAGTGAGGACGAGGACTTGGGTTTGATAGTTAGGAAGTTTAAAAAATTCATGAGGAAAAAGAAACCCTTCCCTAGGAAAAAGTTTGGAGGAGAAATGATTGGAAAAAGGAAAAAGAAAAAGAAAGAGACCCAATCATATGCTATGATTGCAGAGACCGGGACACATTCGTTCCGAATGCCCTCAACAAAAGAAGTACTTTGGAAAGAAGAAGAAGAAGGCATTGAAGGCAACATGGGATGATAGTGACCATCATCCTCCGAGGAAGAGAAGGAAGAGACCGCCAATTTATGCTTCATGGCGTTCGAAGACGACGAGGTATGTCAAAACCCAACTATAAATTTTACTTTAGAAGAATTGTATGAAGCTTTTCAAGAACTTATGGGTGATTGTAGTATGTTAGGAGCAAGAATAAAGAATTAAAAGTCTCCAATCAAAAACTGAAGGAAGATATTGAGAACCTATTAATTGAAAAAGAGAGCATTAAAAATATTAACACTATTGACCTAGAAATCAAAAATTCAAAACTTAGCATTGAAATGAAAAGGCAAAAACACTAATTAAGGAATTAAATCTAAAAATAAAATTCCTACTCAATAATAATACCTCACTTGCACAAAATGTTGAATCTCTTAAACAGGATAAGGAAGAACTAGTTAAAGAAAATTTGAATCTTAAGAACGAGGTACATAAGTACAAACCAATTGTTGAAAAATTTACACAAAGCTCTGAAAACTAAATCTTATTCTTTCAAATCAAAGAGTTGTTTTCAATAAAGCCGGATTAGGATATAAAACTAACAAACAACAAAAGTATCTAAAGAATTTCTTCATAAAAGCACAAGATGTAAAAACTGAAAAACCTACATGCTTTCATTGTGGAAAGAATGGACATAAAGCCTACTCTTGTATTCAAAGAAAGATCCAAACTAACAAGAGTACATTTGTGAAAGCCAAAAACATAACTAAAGTATGGGTGCCTAAGGGAACCAACCACACTAACCACGAAGGACCCAAGAAAACTTGGGTACCTAAGAGCTCACATGATCATTTTGCAGGTATGCCTTGCAGCCGGAAATAAAAAGAGAATGTGGTATTGATAGCGGTTGCTCAAGGCATATGACCGGTGACAAGAGTCTCTTCGTCACCTTGGAATCAAAAGAAGGAGGAGTAGTCACATTTGGAGACAATGCTAAAGGCCGAATCATTGGTGTTGGTAAAATCTCCATATCACCCTCATTTATTGATAATGTATTGTTAGTTAATGGACTAAAACATAATTTATTAAGTATAAGTCAATTTTGTGACAAGGGATTTAAAGTATCATTTGAATCATCACTATGCATAATTAGTAGTCCAATTGATAATGAGATCAAACTCACAGGACATAGGTATGGAAATGTTTACATGGTAGATCTTGATGATCTCACCATGAAGGATGGCCAATGTCTTGTAGCCATGAATCCCAAAGTCAATGAGACTAGTTGGTTATGGCATCGTAGGTTAGGGCATGCTAGCATGGATTTAATCTCTAAATTAATTACAAAGGATCTAGTCAAAGGACTACCAAAAATAGACTTTGAAAAGAATAAAATTTGTGCTGCATGTCAATTAGGGAAACAAACAAGAAGTTCTTTCAAGTCTAAGAACATAGTCTCAACATCAAAACCCTTAGAACTAATTCACATGGATTTGTTTGGACCCACTAGAACTGCTAGTCTAGGGGTAAGAAATTTGGTCTTGTAATCGTTGATGATTTTTCATGTTTTACATGGGTTTCATTTCTTGCACACAAAGATGAGTCCTTTCCCGCTTTTATCAATTTTCATAATAGGGTTTCAAATGAACTCAATCTTAAACTAAAAGCAATTAGGAGTGATCATGGTACCGAGTTTGAAAATCAGTATTTTGAAAAATTTTGTGAAGAAAATGGTATCAATCACAACTTCTCGGCACCTAGGACACCCCAACAAAATGGGGTGGTAGAAAGGAAGAATCGCACACTAGCAGATATGGCTCGTACCATGTTGTGCGAATCGGATCTACCAAAGTATTTTTGGGCTGAAGCAATAAATACTTCATGTCATATTTTGAATCGTGCTTTAGTTAGATCCATCTTGAAGAAAACACCTTATGAGCTAATAAAAGGTAAGAAACCAAATATAAGCCATTTTCATGTTTTCGGTTGTCGATGCTTTATTTTAAATAATGGAAAGGACAATCTAAGCAAATTTAGTGCTAAATCAGATGAGGGGATCTTCTTAGGTTATTCCTCATCTAGTAGAGCATACAGGGTCTTCAACAAGAGAACTCTCGTTGTTGAAGAATCCATTCATGTTGTTTTTGATGAAGCTAATGGAGATTCTTCTAGAAAAGAAGAAGATGGTGATGCAGGTATACTTGAAGACCGAATGAAGGAATTCTCCATTCAAGACAAACAACATGAGGATGAGATCAAAGAAGATACAAATCAGCAAGGTGAAGAAGATCAACCTCCATCAAGAAATCAAGATCTTCCTAAGGAATGGAGGTATGCACATGGTCATCCAAAGGATCTAATCCTTGGTGATCCTTCACAAGGTATAAGAACTAGATCCTCTCTAAGAAATACTAGTAATTATCTTGCTTTCGTTTCTCAAATAGAGCCTAAATCACTAGAAGAAGCTGAAAAAGATGACAATTGGATGAATGCTATGCAAGAGGAATTAAATCAATTTGAAAGAAATGAAGTTTGGACTCTAATGAAAAGACCCCCTAATGTTTCAATTATAGGCACCAAATGGGTATATAGAAATAAACTAGATGAAGATGGGATAGTAATAAGAAACAAAGCTAGGCTAGTGGCCAAAGGATATAATCAGGAGGAAGGAATAGATTTGATGAAACTTTTGCTCCTGTTGCTAGATTAGAAGCTATTAGATTACTTTTGGCATATGCATGCTTCATGGGTTTAAACTTTATCAAATGGATGTAAAAAGTGCATTTCTAAATGGTTATATAATGGAGAAAGTTTATGTAGGACAACCTCCAGGTTTTGAAAATCACTTACATCCAGATTATGTGTATAAATTGCCATAAAGCATTGTATGGACTTAAGCAAGCTCCTAGGGCATGGTATGAAAGGTTAAGTAATTTTCTAATTGAAAACAAATTTAAGAGAGGAAATGTAGACAAAACCCTCTTTATCAAAAGAAAAGAAATGACTTATTGCTTGTGCAAATTTATGTGGATGATATAATTTTTGGTGCTACTAATGATAATCTTTGTCAAGAGTTTGCCAAGCTTATGCAGGGAGAATTTGAAATGAGCATGATGGGTGAGCTCAACTTCTTCCTTGGGCTACAAATAAAACAATCAGAGGAAGACATCTTCATCAGTCATCCAAATACATCAAGGAAATGTTGGAAAAATTTAAGATGAAGGATGCAAAGGAAATCAGCACACCCATGGGCTCAAGTTGCAAGCTTGACAAAGATGAAAAAAGGTAAAAGTATAGACTGCAAATTGTACAGAGGTATGATAGGCTCTTTACTTTACCTTACTGCTAGTAGACTAGATATATTATTCAGTGTTTGTATGTGTGCTAGATACCAAGCATGTCCTAAGGAATCACACTTGCAAGCTGTTAAGAGAATTTTTAGATATCTAGTAGGGACATCTAATGTAGGCTTATGGTATTCTAAACAATCTGACATAAATTTAATTGCTTATTCCGATGCTGATTTTGCCGGGTGCAAACTCGACAGAAAAAGCACAAGTGGCACATGTCAATTCTTGGGTGCTAATTTGGTTTCTTGGTTTAGCAAGAAACAAAATTCAGTTGCCTTGTCCACAGCTGAGGCTGAGTACATAGCAGCTGGAAGCTGTTGTGCCCAAGTTCTTTGGATTAAGCAACAACTTGAAGACTTCGGTATCAAAATGGATAATATACCAATTAAGTGTGATAATACAAGTGCAATTAATTTAACAAAAAATCCTGTTCAACACTCTAAGTCAAAGCATGTAGAGATTAGGCATCATTTTATTAGGGATCATGTGCTGAAAAATGATGTGATGATTGAATATGTATGCACTGAAAATCAATTGGCCGATATCTTTACAAAGCCCCTTGTAAAGATAGATTCAACTTCTTAAGGAATGCTTT
Source organism: Phoenix dactylifera (assembly GCF_009389715.1). Classification (NCBI taxonomy): domain Eukaryota; kingdom Viridiplantae; phylum Streptophyta; class Magnoliopsida; order Arecales; family Arecaceae; genus Phoenix; species Phoenix dactylifera. The sequence continues at coordinate 19,215 of NW_024069875.1, forward strand.
GAGCTTGTATGATCCTAGTAAATGAATTGAACTTGTATTGCATTGCTTTGCTACTCAAACTAGTAATCCACCTCAAAGTAAACATAAGTGAAAACATGAATTCATCTAAGCTAAATGACGAACTGTTTGACTTTCCGAAGGATGGTTACCCTCCCTTGGACTCTTCATGGAGATATTTTCAGAGCCTATTTCATAGATATTCGAAATTTGGTCAAACATTCCTCATTTCAATATTAATAATTCAAAAATCATTATCAAATTATTATAGGATGTATTATTAAGGGGGAGGATCACAAACAAATTCACTATGAGTTTATCAAAAGAGATCATGTTGATTAGGGTGATTAAACAAAAATTGGGAAAAGATAGAGTTCAGTCTGAAATTTTTTTTAGTGCCGGAGACGTCTCTGGCAAATCGCAGAGACGTCCCCAGGCGAGACGTCTCGCCTTAGTCGCGGAGACGTCTCGGGGACCGAACTAGGGTTTTTAAAATAAGTGAAACAGCTCGAGCCGACCCGAGCTATCTTCTCTCATTCCCGACCAAAACCAAAAATCCTAGCCTCCGCTTGTTCTCCATCACAAACCCTAGCCTCCTTCTCCACATTTCCTTAGGATTTCCACTCAATGGCACCCAAAAGAGCTAGGACGACCCGTGGAAGGAAACCTAGGGCAGCGGCCGACGGTGAGGAACGGAGGGAAGAACCTTCCGCGCCGTCTCCTCCGGTTGCTCCGCCAACCACAACCATCTCCTGTGCAAATCGCACAGTCACGACCGGTAGGTATATAGATTTTTCATTTTTAGATAATGAGGGGTTCTCTATTGGAGAGAGACTCCGAGCCCAAGGGTGGGAGCACCTTTGTACCCTTAATACCTCGACCTACCCCGGCCTAGTTAGAGAACTTTTTAGCAATATGGCCTTAGGGGACCTAGGGTACACTGCATATGTCCGGGGGACATTAGTAGAAGTCAATGAAGATGTCCTATCCACTGTCTTGCAAATCCCCAAGGACGGTGAGGCTCCAACCTCACATCCCAAAGGGAGTCAGCCCTAAATTTACTTTTAGGACGAGAGGACTGCGGCCCTCTTGATGTTGTCAACTCCCAAGACCTAAACGCCGAAATGAGATTACTTTTAAGTATTGTCAACCAGGTCTTGTTTCCCAAAACCGGTCGCTTCGATTTTGTTTCGGAGCGAGATTTAGTTATAATGCACCATATCCTACTAGGGATTCCTCTAAACCTCCCTAGACTCATGCTAAACTACATTGCCCTATGTCATAGGTATTCTAGGTTTAGTTTACCCTATGGCATGATCTTTACCTTAGTTTTCAAACACTTTAAGGTTCACATTCCCGAAAATGAACCTGCAAAGCCCTTGAGAAACACCGACTACTATAATGAGGGCACAATGAGAAGAATGGAGTTTCATAAGATAGATGGATCTTGGGTCAAGGTTCCAAAAAGAAAAGCACAAACCCTAGAGCCTGAGATCCCACATCACGAGTCTGACCATCACTCTCCTCCACCTAGCCACATGGATATCCCTGATATACCCTCCAGCTCAGCTGGACCTTCCACATCCATGCCACCACCTCCTCCAGTCAGTGGGCCTTCCTTCCTATCAGAGGATCAGATGCGCACCTTAGCATCTGTCATTTGCCAGCAGATGAGGGAGGAGATGAGATCCATGATCTCCACTGAGTTGGCCCCCATCAGAGCTTCACATGAAGGGCTTCTACAAGAGCTGAAGGAAGTTAGAGCTCAAATTGAAGCTACAACGCAAGAAATGATTGGTGTGGGTGCCACCCAAACCTGCAGGTCAATTGAGCTCAAGGACAGCTTGAAGACCATTTCCAAGAGTCTCAAAGAGTTGACAAGCCCAGGAGGCAATGTGGGCACTTTAGTTGCCCAACTTAGAGGGAGGATTGAAATGGCAACTGAAGAATTTGAAGCACTTGTGGCAGCCTTCCACAAGTCACAGGGAGATCAATTTAAGACCCTAATGGATTCAATCAATGCTTTTATAGATGCAGTTTGTAGGGTTTATGAGCAACGTCGCCGATAAGGGACGTTTTGTAAACATCTAGGGATCTTCTTTTTGTAAACCCTAGGCTATTTTGAAACACTTTTTGTATTAGAAATCAATACTTGTAATGATTTCTTCTTTTGACTATGTACTGACTTCAAAGGTTTACAATGACATATGAATGATATACAATTTCTTTTGAAACCCAGTGTACATTTCTAACTCTGTGTATGTGATTGTGTATGTGATTTTGTGATGTGCCATAAAAATCTTATCACATACCTTGAGTGTTCAAATTTAATACAAAGAAACAATGCATATAAAACAGAGGGAGCACATCTTGTGATAACTATACTAAACAAAAAGATGAGTCTGAAATGAATTCCAAAACAAAGGGGGAGTGATATGAATGACTGAATTCATTAATAGAAATGACTTGGACAGGGGGAGCACAACTTGAATATTCTTAAGTGGTTCATGGAAATATGCTGAATCTTACTAGGAAGTATGCTTTAAGCACCTACAGATAATTTGTCCCCTTCATTGTTGATGACAAAAGGGGGAGTAGAACCATAGAACCAATATGGATAAGGGGAGTAGAACCAATATGGATACATTGGAATCCAAAATACAAAATTCATGCTTAAAAGTTGAATTAGAAGAGATAAAATTGAAGAATATTGGCTTTAAGATAATTGCTCTTCTGGAAAAGAAAGGGGGAGTCAAAAAGAACTTAGCTTTCAATTATCTTTAGCATCAATATTTTATTTCACATTGTATCTAGTTCTAATCAAAACATTATACCTGTATATCTGAGCAAATACTGTGTATATGTTTAAATTTCGAATTTTGCATATACTCAGTGTTTTGTCATCATCAAAAAGGGGAGATTGTTGACCCCCTAATGGATTTTGATGAATACAAAACACTAGAGTATAATTCCATTTATCTTAACAATTTAATTGAGAAATTCATGTGTTTTATTAAGAATATTATTAAGAAATGTCTAGGCAAGTTTCCATAATTTTTATGAATTTATTGAAGAATTTTTTGAGATGAAGAAAAAGTTCAGGGACAGCCGAGACGTCTCCTGATAGTCTCAGAGACGTCTCTGGCACAAACAGAAGAACTGGCACGTCTGGAGACGTCCCCGGCACCTGCCGAGTCGTCCCCGCGATAGCGGAGTCGACTCTCTCAGTAGCGGAGTCGACTCTCTCAGTGGTGGCAGAAAGGCAGTTTTCAAGAGACATGCGCGAGATGTCCCCACCATACGCGGAGTCGTCCCCGCAAGTAAAAAGCAGATCTCCGGAGTCGTCCCTAGATAGCGGGACGACTCTCTCAGGGTTTTCCAGAGAATGATTTTTTCGGTGATAAGGCAGCGGAGACGTCTGAAAGAGCGGAGTCGACTCTCTCAGGGAATTCCAGAAGACATGTTTTTCTGAGATAAAGAAGCGGAGTCGTCCCCGAGGGAGCGGAGTCGTCCCCATTCAAAAAGTGCAAACAAGCCGAGACATCCCCGTAAAGTGCAGAGACGACCCTCTCAGCAAATCAGAAAGGCAAGGATTCAAACGGTACAATTCTAGAGTCGTCCCCGTAAAGAGCCGAGTCGTCCCCAGACAACGTAAAAAGTAAAATCTTGTAGCCGAGACGTCTCTCGTTGAAGTGGAGACGTCCCCGGAACGCCTGGGACGCGACTGACAACTTTTCAGGTTTGGTTTGAATTTCAAATCTCCTTCACTTTATCTCTAACGGCTATATTTGCTTTTTGGGCTATAAAAGGGACCTCTTAAGTGCTTCTAAACAACTCTTCACCAACCCAAAGCAAAATCATTCAAGAGAGAAGAAAGAAAAAGAGGTTCAAGGGAGTTAGTGCATTCAAGTGAAAAAATCAAGTGCTTTCAAGCTTCCCAAGTGATTTCAAGCTCAACTACTCTCTTCTGCTCGTGCATTCAAAGCTCACACTCAAACCTACGCGATCCACATCGGAAGAATCACCATTTCCCACGCTTCCAACGGCAAAAGGATTCTTCCGGGTTCTATTGTTTATCATTGTCATATTTGCTTATTTAGAGCTTTCCAATTGTTTGTAAAACTCTTTTAACATTGTGCTTGTTCCAGTCAAGGGACTTGGAACAAGGGAAAGGCGTCCCAAGCCTAGGTTAAATTGGGGGTTTTAGGGTTTGTTGTGAGCCCGGTGTAAAACAACGAGTTGGGTAGTGAACTCGCAAAACTACCGTACTGTAATCGTGGATTATAGTGGAAATTCCCAAAGGTGCTTTGGGGAGTGGATGTAGGAGCAGTGGAGGCTCCGAACCACTATAAAAGCCTGTGTTTGCGATTGGTTGTCTTCATAGCTTTATTCTTGCTTTAGCTCTTATATTTGTGTGTTTTACTTTTAAATAGTCAAAAAGTTTTTAAAACACCCAATTCACCCCCCTCTTGGGTGACCATCTCTGGGCAACACAATTAATCAATTCCCATTTCTTCTTCAACTTATTATCAATCAAATTGATTACTTGTGATTCATAATCCCTTTTCAACTATCGGATCGGTCAATACTTCTAGTGTGTGTGACCCCATAGGTTCTATTCTGACTGGTAGTGAGATATATTGTGATCTCTATCTCAATATCATTGAAAATTCCTTTCAACGGGTTGGAACGATTCCAACTCTACTCATTAGGGTTTATCGATCATCGAGATAATCCCTGTGAGTCTCACCATCCACCAGTGACACCTAGCAGCATGTAGTGGCTATCCAGCAGAATGAAATGATGAACCTCTAGGTGCAGTTATTATGTAATACAGTCCTACTATCGTGGATTCCTACAGGACGGAGGTCATGGACAACTCGTCAAACCCATCGTCTGTCGTATGTGAAGATTTATTCGACTTAAGTTCGAGAGTGGAAAACTCTTTCTCCACTTTGCATACTGCCCCGGCCGAGGTCTTACGAACTCAGTCTTATAAATCACATAGGATCTCTCCTTATCTATCAAGATCGATAGATTCTTTATAGGTGCATACCCTACTCCTACAGTGAACCTACTGCAGCCAATCTTCACTGCATGGACCCATATGGCTAGAGACCATGCATGTGTGCAGTCAAACTATAATAACCTTACTGTGAGTGGCCGAAGCACCGTAGGTCAAAGGACCAGTCATACTACTGCAACATCAAGCAAGTCACTGACGAGTGGATAGACATCCAAGTGACTTCTTGTCTTGGTCATGCAGTACCCTTGTTTTCTAACAAGCACCTGCACTATTACTTCAGTGTCTCCACACCGTGGACTCGAGTCTCGTCCATCCATAGAGAAAGTAATTTGTGCACTGATCTCATCGGATCGATCATCGTCCTCGTGATGATCCATCGATCAGGAGCGTTTAGAAATTAATCACTAATGATGCATGGCTCAAATTCTCAACTCTTGAGAATATGCATCATCATCTTATTAATTTCTTGGACGATTCATAGACACAATAACAATATGAATGAAAAAGATGCCTTTCATTTATTCAATAATAATAAAGTCAAGTATAAATTATGTCCCAGAATTAATAATGTGTTAGCCAAAATTGGCTTCTAGGGCATACATCTAACATCAATATGACCTAATAGACCAAAACAAAATAGACTCAATACAATATAATTAAATGCTGAAAATCATGAACCCAATGTGTTTTCGGACACTTCAAAGCAAGAATCCAAACTCGACATACCTTCATCATAACTTAGACTCGTGCTCCTGCATCATGCGCACCATGAGACATGACTTTTGGAAGTCAAGAGGAGAAGGAGAAGGAACCAACGGTCGTCTAACGGTAGTGATAAAAAAATTTCTCGGTGGTGAGGTGAAAGGAGGTGTGGGGTCCTTAAATAGTTATCAGAGGCTAGGTTTTCTAGCTCTCGCATGAATTCAGGATGGAGAAGGAGTCTGTCTCCTACTTTAAGTCGAATTGGGCTTTATCCTTTTTTTCTATCTCCTACTCCAAGTCAAAGAGGGCTGCATCCCCTCTCTTTTTTTTTATCTCCTACTCCAAATTGAATGGGGCTCTATCCTGTTTTTTTTCATCTTCTATTTCAACTCTTACATCTGGGCCAGTCAAGTAAGCTAGGCCCACTTACTTATCAGTTGGGCTAGGTGTTACAGTTTCTCTTGGAATGAAATTTTCTGTTGGAGAGATTCTAGAAGTGAATAGTATTAAGAAATATAGATAAAAGAGGGAGAGAGGAAGAAATTATCCGGTGGTTTCTTTCTTTTCCTCTTGACTAATTCCCTCTCTCATTTGAATGATCTTGGTCCGCTAGCCCATTGCGGGTGGGCCAACCCGACCCAAAAACCAACAAACACTGATCGGTCAAGTGTACCAATTCAAAGAAGATGAATGAGTTGCTCACCATCTTTAAACAAAACTTTTAATCCTCACCCATGGTGGCATGGCCTAGAACGAAATTTGAGGCATGCTTCATTTGAGGTCATTGTTGCACATGAGAGAAGGATTTCCTCTTCTGGAGTCTCGAGAGCAACATGCAACAGCTAAACTCCTAGGCTCTTAGCAGTGGGATCTCCTCAACCAAACCTATCGGATGGGGACCTCTTCGTTCACACAAGTATCCCCCACCTGTTGTTTCGGATGTTTGTCGAGATTTTATCTCAAGCTTAACTGGCATTTGTTTGCATCCAATAAAACCCTTACCAGATACCACGCCACCATGTCCGTTTGCTGACCATGGAAACAGCTGCAGGTGGCTGATGGCCTCATCTCCTGCAAAGCCTCTGCATTCTCCACCATGGACCGATGGGGTTTGCCAGAGAGCACCCTTAATGTATTCGACCGAAATACAGGAAGTGCTTGACAGTGTCATAAGCAACTATTCAATTGACTCCTCATCACATTCAAACTTAACTGCTAGCATTAACCATGATGATCAACTTTACTCCATAAATCCGCGGCCTCACAGATTATTACTACCCTTATAACTATCCTTATAAAACCAAAGGCAGTACGAGACTCCGTCCCAAGGTATAACTGAAAGGACTTTCAAGATTTAAACTCCATGGATTCACCACAAGCATAACTCATTGTCTGGAAACTA
>NW_024069876.1:0-26676 GCF_009389715.1 Phoenix dactylifera
CGGGATGATCATCGGGTTAGCCTGGCATCCGAGGGCCGAGCCTCGGGGAATTCCGCTCGTTGGTCGGCCAAGGCTGGCGCAAGCCGAGGCGACCGGTCGGGGCTTCAGGCTAGTCTGCTCCCGGGATGATCATCGGGTTAGCCTGGCATCCGAGGCCGAGCCTCGGAGAATTCCGCTCGTTGGTCGGCCAAGGCTGGCGCAAGCCGAGGCGACGCGGGGCTTCAGGTAGTCGCTGCTCGGGCGCGAGGCGACCGGTCCGGGGCCCTCCCCCACCCGGCTTCAGGCTAGTCTGCTCCGGGATGATCATCGGGTTAGCCTGGCATCCGAGGGCCGAGCCTCGGGAATTCCGCTCGTTGGTCGGCCAAGGCTGGCGCAAGCCGAGGCGACCGGTCGGGGCTTCAGGCTAGTCTGCTCCCGGGATGATCATCGGGTTAGCCTGGCATCCGAGGCCGAGCCTCGGGGAATTCCGCTCGTTGGTCGGCCAAGGCTGGCGCAAGCCGAGGCGACCGGTCGGGGCTTCAGGCTAGTCTGCTCCCGGGATGATCATCGGGTTAGCCTGGCATCCGAGGGCCGAGCCTCGGGGAATTCCGCTCGTTGGTCGGCCAGGCTGGCGCAAGCCGAGGCGACCGGTCGGGGCTTCAGGCTAGTCTGCTCCCGGGATGATCATCGGGTTAGCCTGGCATCCGAGGGCCGAGCCTCGGGGAATTCCGCTCGTTGGTCGGCCAAGGCTGGCGCAAGCCGAGGGCGACCGGTCGGGGCTTCAGGCTAGTCTGCTCCCGGGATGATCATCGGGTTAGCCTGGCATCCGAGGACCGAGCCTCGGGGAATTCGCTCGTTGGTCGGCCAAGGCTGGCGCAAGCCGAGGCGACCGGTCGGGGCTTCAGGCTAGTCTGCTCCCGGGATGATCATCGGGTTAGCCTGGCATCCGAGGGCCGAGCCTCGGGGAATTCCGCTCGTTGGTCGGCCAAGGCTGGCGCAAGCCGAGGCGACCGGTCGGGGCTTCAGGCTAGTCTGCTCCCGGGATGATCATCGGGTTAGCCTGGCATCCGAGGGCCGAGCCTCGGGGAATTCCGCTCGTTGGTCGGCCAAGGCTGGCGCAAGCCGAGGCGACCGGTCGGGGGCTTCAGGCTAGTCTGCTCCCGGGATGATCATCGGGTTAGCCTAGCATCCGAGGACCGAGCCTCGGGGAATTCCGCTCGTTGGTCGGCCAAGGCTGGCGCAAGCCGAGGCGACCGGTCGGGGCTTCAGGCTAGTCTGCTCCCGGGATGATCATCGGGTTAGCCTGGCATCCGAGGGCCGAGCCTCGGAGAATTCCGCTCGTTGGTCGGCCAAGGCTGGCGCAAGCCGAGGCGACCGGTCGGGGCTTCAGGCTAGTCTGCTCCCGGGATGATCATCGGGTTAGCCTGGCATCCGAGGACCGAGCCTCGGGGAATTCCGCTCGTTGGTTGGCTAAGGCTGGCGCAAGCCGAGGCGACCGGTCGGGGCTTCAGGCTAGTCTGCTCCCGGGATGATCATCGGGTTAGCCTGGCATCCGAGCGCCAAGCCTCGGGGAATTCCGCTCGTTGGTCGCGCCCTTATCACTTGCCGCTCGACGGGGTTTCTCCGTGGCCAGCTGCGATCGTGTTTCTCCTCCTCTCGAAGCGTCGCCTGGGAACACCAGAAGGCCATTAAATGCTAATTGAGGCGTTACCTAGGAGATCGGACCGGCCAGTTGCTGCTTGCGAGGAGTGCCAGTTAAGCGGCCGCGATACGCGCGTTCTTCGAGGCGGATGCGGCCTGGACGCGTGCGGAGATATGTGGGCCGCGGGATACACGCCGCCCGGAGTGTCCTGCACGAAGAATGCAATTAAGGAGAACGACGCTTAGGAGATCGTGGGGGGATAAACCTCGAGAGCCGGAACGGCTCCTGATTCGATGTGCCCGCATTTATTGGAGCCACCCGCATCGGAACGACCAGGGGGCCACAGTTTGGCTATAAATATAAGCGCAGGTGCGGTGGAGCCTGCCAAGCCGGAGCTGTTCAGGTTGCCATGGATCGTGGACCTCCTCTCCGGCGCGTGGCTGGGAAACCCTCGCCGGAGGAACGGGAGGCGCGCCCCTCGCAACTTCCGCCAACTAGTCGTTTCATCTGGGATCAACAGGGAGATTCTCTCTGGTGGAACTCCGCTCTAGGCGTTTCATCCGGGATCACATCCCCCTCTTTTCAGTCCCACCTCCCGATTGAGCTCTGCGCTAGACGCTTCATCCGGGATCGCGCCTCCTCGCGCTCTTCTCCCTTGTATTCCTTTCCTCCCCTTCTCCTGGGGAGGACCGGAATATCCCTTGGATGTGGCGTTCCTCTTGAAGCAGTGCGAACTTCTTCTTCGTCCGCGCCGGCTCTTCGTCTTTTGCGTGAGGCGTCGATGGCGCCTCCGGGGGGAAGCACCCACGTCCGGTGGGATTGCAGCTGCTTCGGATGGAGGGTTCGGGATCCCAGATCTTCAGCTCCACGGAGTCTCCACCTCTTCCTTACTTTCTTAACTCCCCAATTCCCCTCGGGGAATTCTTTGTAATCACACGAACACGCCATTGTAACCAGGAATTATTGAGATGAAAAGGACTATACATTTTTTGAACTGTCTTTCTGGCTTTGTCTTTCTACTGGCAATATACCCGCAGGTTAGCGGAATTCCAGCTCCTTGGAATTTCTCGACCATCTAGGGCCTCCAACTGGTAGGAGCCAGGTCGGTTTACCCAGCGAACCCTATACGGGCCTTCCCAATTTGGCGCCAGCTTCCCACCTTCCGCGGGTTGAGATGCTTTGGCTCGCCTTGGCACCAGATCTCCGATTCTGAAAAGTTTTGGTCAGACCTTGGAGTTATAATATCGGGCCACCCTCCGCTGATACATCGCCATCCGGACCTGCGCCATTTCCCTCGCTTCTTCCAAGAGGTCCAGGTTCCCTCGGAGTTGCTCCGAATTGGCCTCGGGTCGGTGCGCAGCCACCCGGGGCGAGGGGAGTCCGAGCTCCACGGGGACAACCGCTTCCGTGCCATAGGTTAGGCTGAAAGGCGTCTCCCCGGTAGGGGTCCGATGCGTGGTCCGATACGCCCAAAGGACGTTCTCGAGTTCTTCGACCCAAGCTTGCCCCGTCCGACCGATTCGCGCCTTAATTTCTTGGAGGATTGTCCGGTTTGTCACCTCGGCCTCACCGTTGGTTTGGGGATGCGACACAGATGTGAACCGATGCTCGATCCCGAACTCCTCGCAGAAGTCACGGAAATGCTTGTTGTCGAACTGTCGACCATTATCCGAGATGAGGACCCGGGATACCCCAAATCGGACAATGATGTTTTTCTTCACGAACTTCCGGACTTGCGCCTCCGTGATAGTGGCCAGCGGCTCTGCCTCCACCCACTTGGTGAAGTAGTCGATTGCAACAATCAAGAATTTCCGCTGGGCTGAAGCGACGGGGAATGGTCCGAGGATATCCATTCCCCACTGTGCGAAGGGCCAGGGTGCGGTGATTGGTGCCAAGGGGACAGAAGGAACTCTCTGGACGTTGGCGTGGCGCTGGCAGGCATCGCATTTCCGTACATAATCCTTTGAGTCCTCCAACAAGGTAGGCCAATAATAGCCTTGCCTCATGATCTTGTGCGCCAAGGACCTAGCCCCCGAGTGGGATCCGCAGACGCCCTCGTGGACTTCGCCGAGGACGTAGGCCGCCTCCGAGGGGCGGAGGCACCTTAAGAGGGGGGCGGTAAACGAGGTCCGATACAGCCTCCCTTCATAGAGTACGTAGTGGGCGGACTTCTTGACAAGTCGCCGAGCTTGATCTTCGTCTTCAGGGAGGATCCCTTCGGCGAGGTAGGCGACGAGCGGGTCCATCCAAGACGGCTCCGGATCAATCGCCATCACCGCTCCAGCCTCGCCGATGCTCGGGGCATCCAGGGTCTCCAGGTAGATTGCCCTCGACAAGTTGTGCGCCTTTGCGCCCACCAAGCGGGACAACCTGTCGGCCCTGGCATTTTCACTTCTGGGGACCTGCTGGATGTCGACACTGCCGAGGTCGGGAATGAGTGCTTGCACCTTCCGGACGTAGTTCTGCATGGTCGGGCTCCGGGCCTCGAACTCCCCACGGACCTGCCCGACCACCAGCTGGGAGTCGGTGAAGACCTTCAAACGCCGGATGCCGAGCTCCCCGGTGAGTTTGAGTCCCGCGACTAGGGCCTCGTACTCCGCCTCGTTGTTGGTAATTGGAAATCCAAACCTCAAGGCATACTCGGCTATCACTCCATCAGGACTGGTAAGGACCAGCCCGGCCCCTCCACCCTCGGGGTTCGACGACCCATCGATGTGAAGCGTCCAGGTCGGGAGGTCGAGGCTGGGCGTTTCCGGCGGTCTAGGTTCCGCCTCCTGCACCGTGCACTCAGCGAGGAAGTCCGCGAGCACCTGGGCCTTGATGGCGGGTTGAGGCTGGTAGCGGATGTCGAACTCACCGAGTTCTACTGCCCACTTCACCAGCCGTCCCGCATTCTCGGGGTTGCTGAGGATCTGTCGTAACGGTTGATCAGTTAAGAGGGTGACAGAATGGGCCTGGAAATAGGGGCGGAGCCTCCTGGTCGCGGTCAGCAGCGCGAAGGCGATCTTTTCAGCCTTCGTATACCGCGTCTCGGCGTCCCGTAGGACCCGGCTGATGTAGTACACAGGCTTCTGGAGCTTTGCCTCTTCCCGAACCAGCACCGCACTGACCGCGGTTGGGGAGACCGCCAGATAGAGGTAGAGCATCTCCCCTTCCTGCGGCTTGGATAGCAGGGGAGGAGACGCCAGGTATTTCTTGAGCTGGTCGAATGCTGCTTGACATTCGGCCATCCAGAGGAAGTCTTTCGGGCGTTTTAACACCTTGAAGAATGGTTGGCAGCGTTCAGCCGATTTTGCCACAAATCGTCCGAGCGCGGCGACCCTTCCAGCGAGCTCCTGAACCTCCTTCACTTTGGTCGGAGGGGACATACCTTGGATAGCCTTGATTTTGTCCGGGTTGGCTTCGATACCCCGCTGGTTGACAATGAAACCGAGGAACCTCCCGGCCGAAGCGCCAAAGGCGCACTTCGCTGGGTTCAGCTTCATGCGAAACTTCCGCAAGGTGGTGAAAGTCTCCTCCAGATCCACGATGTGCTGGTCTGCCTGGCGGCTCTTCACCAGCATATCGTCCACGTACACCTCCATGTTCCGGCCGATTTGCTCTTTGAAGATTTGTTGACAAGGCGCTGGTAAGTGGCGCCAGCGTTCTTCAGACCGAAGGGCATTACCTTGTAGCAGTACGCCCCCGGTCTGTTATAAAGGCAGTTTTCTCCTCGTCCTGTGGGGCCATCATTATCTGGTTGTAACCGGAGAAGGCGTCCATGAAAGACAGCAGCTGATATCCGGAAGTCGCGTCGACCAGTTGGTCTATCCGCGGAAGCGGGAAGCTATCCTTAGGGCACGCCTTGTTCAGGTCGGTATAGTCGACGCACATCCTCCACTTCCCGCTCGCCTTCCGGACAAGTACAACATTTGCCAGCCACTCGGGATAACTCACCTCCCTTATGAATCCTGCCTCCAAGAGTTTGTCTACCTCCTGGTCGACCACCCGGATCCGATCCGGGGCACAGTGTCTCTTCTTCTGCTTCACTGGCCGGTGGGTCGGGTCGACGTTGAGGGCGTGAGAAATGACCTCCGGGTCGATCCCAGGTACATCGGCCGCCGACCAGGCAAATACATCGGCATTGGCTCGGAGGAATTCCACCAACCGGGCCCGAGCTCCCGGGTCGAGATTGGCGCCGACCCGGACCACCCGGTCCCGGCGGCCTTCCTCGAGGGGAACTTCGACCACACCCTCGGCCGGCTCCCCCTGCCGCAAGGCCACCTCGTCTCTGGCATCAAGGGACTCGACGCTTAGGGCTTCTGCGGGCTTCTTCCCTTTGAGGGTTGCTAGGAAACATTGCCGTGCGGTCGGTTGGTCGCCTCGGACCTCCCCGATCCCGACCGCCGTGGGGAACCGCATGAGCAAGTGGTACGTAGAGACCACCGCGCGAAGGGCGTTCAGTCCGGGTCGTCCAAGGATAGCGTTGTAGGTCGAGGGAACACGGACGACCAAGAACCCGAGTCGCACCGTGGCTTCTGCGGGTGCGACGCCCGCAGTCACAGGCAGCTCAACGACACCTTCCGCCGGGACAGCGTCACCGGTGAATCCTATGAGGGGGGTGGATATTTTGTGCAACAATTGTCTGGACAAGCCCACCTTTTGGAAGGCCTCGTAAAACAAGATATCAGCTGAGCTTCCACTATCCACAAGAACACGCCTTACATCATAGTTTGCCATAGTGAGGGAGATCACCATGGCGTCATCATGGGGGGTCTGAACCCCCTTTACATCCTCATCACAAAAGGTGATTACATTGCCGACCCTCTGCCTCTTTGCGACGGCCGCCCCTGACGCCTCCGTCGAGCCCCCTGCGTTCCTCACGGGCCGGGGGCAGCCCCCAGTGATAGTGTGGATCACGCCCGCAACGGGTCGATTCTGCTCCCGAGGCTCCGGAGGAGCCGGGTCGGCCGGACGCGGGTCTGCGGGGGGACGTCGGTCGCTCACATATCGACCGAGACGCCCCCGATGGATGAGAGCCTCGATCTCGTCCCGAAGCTGGAAGCAGTCCTCTGTGTCGTGGCCGTGGTCTCGGTGGTACTCACAGTACGCCCGGGAGGGCCTCTTCCCAGGTATCCTCCGCATCTGTCTCGGGGCTGGGAGGTCCTCCCGCCCCTTGATCTCCATAAGGATCTGGGCCCGGGGAGTCAGGAGAGGGGTGTACCGGTTGAAACGTCGGGGCGGAGAACGAGGGCGTGGGGCGCCGTGGTTCTTCGCCGGCGATGGGCTTCTGCGCCGACGCTGGGGCGTCGGGCTCCTCCTCTGGCGTGCCTCTTTCCGCCTTTTCTTCCCAAGCTTTGGAGGGATCTCGACGGCCTCCTTGCTCCGGTGGGCGGCCGCCTCCTCGGCGTCCGCATACTGGTTCGCCCGGGACAACAGCTCTGGGAAGCTCCGCGGCAGGCGTTTGTCCAGGGAGAAGGTGAGTCTGCCCTTCCGGAAGCCACGCTTCAGGGCTGAAAGAGCTACCTCCTGACTCAGGTTCCGGACCTCCAGCGTAGCCCTGTTGAAGCGGGTAAGATAATCCCGCAGGCTTTCTCCCTCGTTTTGCCGGACATCAAAGAGGGAGTCGGAGACCAGTCGCCGCCGGCTACTGACGGCGAAATGAGTGATGAAGAGGCGGGTGAACTGGTCGAAGGACCGGATTGAGTCAGCCTCCAGCCCGGCGAACCACGCCCTCGCCGGGCCACGGAGGGTTGCCGGGAAAGCCTTGCAGAGAAGGGGATCTGATGCTCCGTGGAGGAGCATAAGGGTCCTGAAACTCTCGACGTGATCCCGCGGGTCCGCCGCCCCGTCATAGGGCTCGATCGCTGGCATTTTGAACCCCGGCGGATTCGGGGTCCGCAGGATCCTCGAGGCAAGCGCCGGCTGGGAGGAGATCTCTAAGTCGGCGAAGGGATCTTTGGAATGGCCCTTCAGGACCTGGAGTTGTCGGTGGAGATCGTCCACCCGCCGGTCCAGGGAGCGCGACCGGTGGGTGGGAGACAAGGAGTGGCGAGAGGGGGACCGACTGGAGCGCGGGTTCCTCGAGGACTGGGGGGTCTGGGAACGCGCCCGGGCCCGCTTCTCGTACCCCGCGCAGCTCCGGTGGGAAGGTCCCGGCAGAATGGAGCGTGCTCGAGAATCCTCCTCGCGCCGGCGCTCCTCCCCATGGGAGAGGAAGGAGCGCGGGTTGAGGAGGACAGGCGAACGCTCAGGCAGCGGCGGCTCCTGAGCGCGCTGCGGCGCCCGGGACATCGCACCCTGCAGATTCTGCACCGCCTCCGCGAGGGTGCGAACCTGCTGGGTTAGCTGGTCGAACTGGGCGGCTTCGACCGTCTGAATGGGCGGTGGGGCGGTGGAGTGTTGCTGAGAGTGTGTTGGAGATGCAGCGGCCTCCCGGCCAGAGGCGTGAGAGGCCCCGCGACCGGGAGCATTGGAAGCTCCACGACCACCTCGCCGTGCCATTACGATCGCTCTGAGATCCGGGCCCTTCCTCTAGCGCCAACTGTTGCTGGGGGTCCAAACCGAGAACGATTGGCACAGCGGTGTGAACGGGGTTCCCTTGGAATTACTTCGGTTGCGCTCCGCCTTCCGCCGGGAGACCTGCAAGCAAGCCTCGCACCACCACCGGGGTAGTGGGGGCCCTCCGACGATCAAGTTAGGGGAGATCGAAGGAGAAGAAGAGGTAGCAGGTAAGATAATACTCTGGAAAATCTTGCTTACCCTCCCCTTCCCCCCCAGCCGCATATATATCAGGCTGGGGGGTTTTTTGGGGATTGGTCATCGTGTGGCCCGATGGGGTTGCCACTGACATGGTCGTTACAGGGCGTCGTGGGGCAGCGCTGGGTACGGCCATGGCAGGGCGTAGTGGAGCTCCGCTTTGTACGGCTGTTACAGGGGATCGTGGGGCAGCGCCGGATACGGCCGTTGCAGGGAGTAGTGGAGCAGGGGGCCGCGGCGTGCCTCGGGGGAACAGTCTGTTGTTGTCAAGAGATTGCCGACTTGGGGTCGGATTGCTGGATCAAGGGGCAGCCGACCCGGTGTTGCCCAAGGTGACAACCCAAGAGGGGGGGTGAATTGGGTTTTCTAAAAATTATGTTCCCTAATTTTTACTTTGAATAGAATGCAGCGGAATAATAAGATGTTATTTACTTAAGCTCTAGGCAATTACAAATAAAGCAGTGGAAGATTAAGCTAGAGCAATTATACTATGGCTTTAGGGTGCAATTTAACTTATAGTTGTATGATCAATTTTAATCTATGTGTATGGTAAGAATGGAGTGGAAGCTAAGCAAATCACTTATAACTCTATAGAAACAAATCTAGAGATATTACACAATCAAGCATGAATGGAAGGCATGAAATACAAGAGATAAAGCATCACAAACACAAAGATGTATAGTAGTTCGGTGCACCCCAGCACCTACATCCACTCCCCAAGACCTCTTGGGAATTTCACTATAATACAGTCGGTTGTTTTACAAGCTCACAACCCAACTTGTTGTTTTGCGAGATCACAACGAACTCGGTCGGTTTTCACAGGCTCACCGACTAGAACCAACCGATTGTTTTCACGGGCTCACAATCCAACCCAGTTGGTTTTCCCAAAGGCTCACCAACCACAACCTTACAATGATTGTTTTCCGGGTTCACAATCAACCCGGTTGGTTTTCCCCAAAGGCTCACCAACCACAACCTTACAACGTTGGTTTTTCCCTTTGGCTCACCAACAAACCTTAACCCCTTGATTCAATCCCTTGATTGAATCAAGTTACAAGATATTAGAACAAGAGTTTAAATCAAATACAAGCTTCTCAAATAAGCAAATATAGCAAATGTAAATAAGTAAAGAAAAGAGAAGAAGCCCTCAAACTAATTTGTAGATGGAGGAACTCGGCTTCTTCTTCACTTGCCCCCTCTTCTGATTTTGCACGAAGTAGAGGATATCCGAGGCAGCACACGGATGGAGAGGAAGCTTTGGGATTCACTTGGATGCTCTTCTTCTCTCTATTTTACTTTGAATGGCCCTTTTGTGCTTATGGAAGATTTTCCTTGTAATCTCTTTCAAATCTCTTCCCTAAATGTTTTCTCCCACTTCCATACCTTCTCCCCTAGCTCTTCTCTTGATTTTATAGCTTTAGAGGGAGTCCCAACAAAAATCTAGCCGTTAGAGACAAAAATAGAGCCGTTGGAATCAAGAAAAAACTAGCCGTTATGCCTCCCAGCGTGCTCGAGTCGACTCGGCTGAAGTAGGAGTCGACTCGGCTGAAACAGAAGTTGATCTGTGAATAGTAGTCTGCCGGCACTGTAGCTGGGAGTCGACTCCTGAAGTTGGGAGTCGACTCCTGAAGTTGGGAGTCGACTCGAGATCACTGTAGCGCAGAAAATCAACTCTCTGTCTTTTTGTTTGTTCTCAGTCGGAGTCGACTCGTAGAGTCCCGGAGTCGACTCGAGCACTGTTCCTTGAAACTCTAGAGTGCCAGAGTCGACTCAAAACTTCCAGGAGTCGACTCGAGGACTATTCTTTTGAATTTTTCTTTGAATTTGCTCCTTCAACTTGAATTCTTTGAACTTGAAGCTTGGGCCAATGAATTGTAGCTTTCTTCCAACTTTTCTTGAGAACTTTGGAGGCCTTCTTGTATTCTTCCAACTTGCTATGTTCCTTGCAAAATAAATATCTTTCTCCTTGCAACACAAACATTAGTATTTATACTTCAAGGTTTTGTGATCATCAAAATCAATCTTTGAATCAATCTTTGGGTCATCACCCGGGGTCGGGCTGCGGAGTCGAAGATATCCGACCCGAGGTCGGATTGCTGGATCAAGGGGCACCCGACTCGGGGTCGGGCTGCGGAGCCGAGGATATCCGACCCGAGGTCGGATTGCTGGATCAAGGGGCACCCGACTCGGGGTCGGGCTGCGGAGCCGAAGATATCCGACCCGAGGTCGGATTGCTGGATCAAGGGGCATCCGACTCGGGGTCGGGCTGTGGAGCCGAAGATATCCGACCCGAGGTCGGATTGCTGGATCAAGGGGCAGCCGTAGTCCTCCTGGGCGCGCGTGCCGGTCACGTGGGGCATGGTGGCTAAGTTCCCCCGTAACAGGTACCATCTCCCGTAGAGATATGATGCCTCTCAATCCTATTTTAATTGTAGAAATCTTTGATGTCTGGTGTATTGACTTCATGGGCCCTTTCCCACCATCCTTTGATTTCGAGTACATTCTGGTAGGGGTTGATTATGTTTCAAAATGGGTAGAAGCTGTTGCCACTAAAACTAATGACCACAAGGTTGTGGTTAAATTTTTACATGAAAATATCTTTTGTCGTTTTGGCACACCCCGAGCCATTATCAGTGATGGGGGATCTCATTTTTGCAACCGATCTTTCGAGGCTTTGGCTCGCAAATATAACATCACCCACAAAGTTGCTACCCCATACCATCCCCAAACGAGTGGACAAGTCGAGGTGTCCAATTGGGAGTTAAAACACATCTTAGAATAAACGGTACGTCCCGATAGAAAAGATTGGTCTCAAAGGATAAATGATGCACTCTGGGCCTATCGTACTGCCTACAAAACTCCTATTGGCATGTCCCCCTACCGATTAGTTTTTGGAAAAGCTTGTCACTTACCGATAGAACTTGAACATAGAGCTTTCTGGGCTATCAAAAAGTTTAACTTAGACATGGCAGCAGCTGGTCCTAACCGAAAACTCCAACTAAGTGAACTTGAAGAGTTGCGCAATGAGGCCTATGAAAATGCTAAAATTTATAAAGCAAGGACTAAGGCTTTTCATGATAAAAATATTAACCGTAAGTCCTTCGAATCTGGTTAAAAGGTTTGGCTATTCAATTCCAAGTTGCGACTCTTCCCGGGTAAACTTCGCTCTAGGTGGGATGGACCATTCGTAGTGAAAAAGGTTTCTCTTTATGGTGCAGTAGAGATCCAATACCTCAATGGTGGATATATTTTAAAAGTCAATGGCCAAAGGTTAAAACCTTATGTGGACTGTGTTACCGATGGACAATTGATCGAATCCCTTAATTTGACGAACCCTGTTTATCAAAATAATTAAGGATACACTGAAGGATACACTGTGTCTGGCTGCAGACAATATACTTAGCACTTGTTGGGAGGCAACCCAATTCTCTTAGATTTCTTTAACATTGAGGATAATGTTAGGTTTAGGTTTGGGGGTATTTTTAAGTATTTTTAATTATTTTTGTTTTGTTTGCATCTTTTGCATTCGTTTTTACTTCATAATGTCAGGTTTATCGAAAAAAATAAAAAAATAAAAATATCTTTTAAAAAAAATTGTGTTCATTTTCATTTTTATAAAAAATTAAAAATATCTTTTAAAAAAATTGTGTTCATTTTCATTTTTATAAATTAAAAAAATAAAAAAAATAATAAATAATAATAAAAAAAAAATAAAAAAATTTAAAAAAAATATTATTTTTTTTACCTAATTTCTATACATGAATGCGAGAATGATAAACACATAGGGTATATAAAATCTAAAAAGCCCAAAGACTAGTCGGAAGTAATACAAATTTAAATTCTTTTTATTAAGTCTCTCTTAGGAAATTGTAAGCTAATTAATACTTTGAATTTCACTACACACTGGCCGACCCTTCTAAGGTCTAGGCTCGACATTATGTTGATAGTATAGAAGCAACCTTGGACCCTGATG
This sequence comes from Phoenix dactylifera, assembly GCF_009389715.1. Classification (NCBI taxonomy): domain Eukaryota; kingdom Viridiplantae; phylum Streptophyta; class Magnoliopsida; order Arecales; family Arecaceae; genus Phoenix; species Phoenix dactylifera. Next base: position 12,333 of record NW_024069876.1, read on the forward strand.
AATCATACTTATCTAATCCAAAAAAAAAAAAAAAAAAAAAATCATCAATAAAAATGAATTTAGTCAGGAACATCGAAAAGGGCTACCTATTGTCAAAGGTCAAGTGGGCTTGTGATGAAGACTCTGAGCATAAGTCCATAGGGGAGTCTTGATGCCCGACACCTTATGCCAACTGGTGTGAGAGTTGTCGACTGATTGCTCGTTACATAGAGAAATCACCACAAGAGTAAAAGTACACAATTTATGATATTAAAAAAAAAAGTTCTGTATTGACCTTAAAAAAAAAAAAAGAGAAGACAATAGTGTGAAAGCCATCGTTGTAAAAATTCAAGTAAACTGGAATATTACAGATAAAGCCCGTGAGGTACTAAATTAAACATCCACAACTCTCAAAATCCTACTGATAAGATGATTTTGAATCAGTAAGCAGGTCTTTTCGACCAATCCTTGGAAATTACTAGTATTAGCAATATTTTGGAGATCCGAACTCTTAGCTTGTGTACGGTCCAGATTTCACCGAGCACTCCAGTATAAATAAGTCTTACAACTCCCTAAACGGAAACTTAATGACTTTAACTAAGATTGCATACTAACCTAGAATTTGGGCTGACTTAGTAAATAAAACCGTGTGTGCTTTGAAATTCTTATCATTTATGTATCTTAAATTAGATTTTAATTAAAAAAAAAAGTTTTTGAAATTCTTAGCTAGTATGCACTTGAAGTTTGATTTTCATCAATCGATTTATAAAAAAAATACAACAAATTAATCATAACAATAAATGATATTGAAGTTTGTGGGTATCTTCACTGAAAACCCTCACGAGACTATAACTCGTCCACTAGGGTAACCTAGGGGTTTAAAGCTTTGTTGCATATGGTAAATGCAATCGCGATTCCTGCGAAAGTGAGTTAGAGTTTTTCTTTTCTAATTTTATTTTGCTCGAGGACTAGCAAAATATAGGTTTGTGGGTGTGATAAGTGCTTAATAATTTATAGTCTAGTTATCTTTCCATGGCACTTATCAATGTTCTTAAACTGATAAATACATATTTTAATATAAAATTGAATAATGTTGAAATAAATTTAAAATATGGTGAAAAGAAAAATAATAATAATAATTCTTTTCTTAAACCAGATTCTGAACTTGTCTCTCTCTTGGTTGCAATCTTTCATGAAAACTACAGAAAAACATATAAGGAGATTGTGTTGACCCGGCTAAGGTTATAATTAAATGAGCTTTGGTCCTGGTTAGATTGAAAGTTATAATTGTATGAAAAAATATTTGATTAACCCTTTTATTAAGTCACGGTCTTATTTATTTTATCTGGTCGAGTTCAGTCTGAAGTGGTTTAGTAAGAATTAAATGACATTGGACTCGAGAATAAATCAACAACCATCCAAAGCCAACTCCCCTATCCCTCCCAGATCAACAGCCATCCAACAAAATTTTTTTCACAACGCTGAAACAGGGAAATTCATGCCGATGATTCGAATTTTCCCCCATCAAAGCAACCCGATCCTCCATCCTCAACGGGACCTCGTATCAGCCGCGTGCCAAATCCACCTAAGAGGGAAATCAGCCGGGCGTCTTCCGCATCCAACTGTGGCATCGTCTTCATCCCCGGTGTTCCGCCAGCGACCACTCCTCCGCTGCAATCAACGAGCCGTTCCAGCCACGAGACCCACGGAATCCTCCACGCGTGCAGCCAGCAACCGAGTAGAAGACCAATCTCCTCCGTGCTCCACGCAGTGCACCAGCACCATCAGCCTGTTCCAGCCGCATCAACTGCGTGCCCACCGCATCCAGCTCCACCGTCTTCATCCGGATCCATTCCCAGCAGCTGAATCCACCGACGATCTCACCGTCCGCATCTCCTCCGGATTCAAGATCCCCAAATCCCGGATGACCCTGCCTCTGACTCTTCTCCCTTCCGCATTCATCAGTCTCTGCAATCAAGCCCGAGATCATTCCCAGCATCACGCCCTCCTCCTTGCTGGGGATCCATCGCTGGGTCCTCGGCGATCTATAAAAGAAGGATGAGCAAGGAGAGGAGTGGGGGGAGCTTGGGGAGAAAACAGGGGAGACCCCCTGTTTCGGTGAAAAGAAGAAGAAAGCCGAGAGGGAGAGAAAAAGAAATAAAAAAAGAGAGAAAGGAGCGGGAAAGAGAATAATTTTGGATATTTTGGGAATAATGGGAGGTGATCAATTTCATTTGAAGATGGGAGATCGTCCGAAAGCCATGCGCGGCTAACTGTCTAGTCTAGGGCTGGATGAAGCCCTAGCAATGTATCAGGGCAATTGTAGTTCTTACTTTTTTATTATTTTGGAGCTTGTTTAAATTCTTATTTTCGATGAAATATTTCTTTATGATATTTAAACTTTGAGCATGCTAGTTACTAATCATATTTGCTAAAGTAGTCTAAGATGATCCATGCCTAGGAAGATGAAGTGTGCTGCATCCTAGATTAACATACTTAGGTAGACACTTCATGCTACACCGAAGATGGATCTTCCTAACACTCTTTATGATTTTATTTTAAAAGGCTTATAGCCAAATTGCATGCCTCTCCAAAAGACAAAAATTAAGAACACGGTCCTTGATGCAGTGCTATGTGGTGGATTCCAAACTCTAGATCTATTTACTCTGATAAATTCCAATTCGCACTCATAGTTTAATTTAGTTAAATCAAGTTAGCAAATCCTTCTTCTTGATTTATTTTTAAAAGAAAAATAACTTATTCTTCAATCCCTGCGGACCGACACCCGTAATCACTATCCTACAGGATACGTGCTATTGCGTGGTTTATTTTTAAAATTGAAAGAACCGATCACTCGGCTGTTACTGGAGTCAACTCGCACTTTACTGGAGACAACTCGCCCACTGTGCAGAATTTGAATTAAAGTGCTTTCCTCGTCCTAGGGTCGACTCGGACCAAACTGGAGTCGACTCGCCAACAGCTGGAGATGACTCGGGCACTTAAGGGTCGGCTCGTTCTTAGGGTTCCGGAAACTCAACTTTTTGTTTTTCTTCCTCGAGTCGACTCGGGTTTACTTGGAGTCGACTCGACTGACTTGAGAGACGATTTGAGATCTTCGGAAGATGTCTCGTTCTCAAAGACCGCAAAAACTGATTCTTTGTCTTTTGAGTTATTCTGCCTCGGAGTCGACTCGGGCCTTGTTGCAGTCGACTCGGCTAACTTGAGTGTCGACTCTAAAATACTTGGAGTCGATTTGTTCATAGGATCTCCAAAACTGAGTTTCTACCTTTCAGACTGCTGATAGTCAACTTTAAAGATCACGCAATAGCACGTATCTGGTAGGATAGTGATTACAGGTATCGATCCACAGGGATTGGGGTACAGTTGTTTTCTTAAAAATATTTAAAAAAGAGAATTTATGAAGACTATTAAACTAAGCAATTTAATAAGAAATGCAATTAAAATGATATCAGTTTGGGGGAACCTAGGGCAAGGAATTCACCACTAACATCGGAACAAGGGTTATATGTAATTTACTTCACTCTTGGATTATTATGCAAATTGGCTACAAGCCTAATAAGCATTCGAATAAAATTTCACAAAAGTAATTTAGGCATAATCCATCTTTAGTTAGCATGAAATGTCTACCCTAATCTAAAGTGGCAACACATCGCATTTTTCTTAAGCATGAACTATCTTATTTTTACTTCAATGATCATGAAGAGCAGTTGTAGAAACTTCATATTTAAAATCACAGAAATTAAACATGAAATAAAAGAAGATATTCATTAAAAACAATAAGTTCATACAACTCCAAGAATATAAAATTAAAATTATAAAACTCTTGGCCCTTTGTTAGGGTTGCATCCAGCCCTAGTGAAGAACTCAGCCTTCCATGGAGAATTGAACAGCTGCACTGCAGAGGGACTTCATGAAGATTAGTTCTCCCTCCTTTCTCCCGTCAGCTCCCTCTCAGCACATCATCATCACTTCCTTTGGGAAATCATTCCCAAAGTACCCAAACTGTTCTTCCTCATGCACTCTATGGGAACTTGGCCTGTGAGCTTGATGGGAGCAGCCCCCGATGGGGAAGAAGGAATGCCCTTCTCAGTTCACGCTGGGCCTTTTATGGGCTGCAACTCCCCCTCGCTCCTCTTCCCTATTTCACATGGGGATAAGGATGGATCGAAGCTGGATGAAGCTGAGGGATTCTTGCTTGATCTTCGGACGTGTTGGAAGTGCTGGCTGGACGGCTGGGAGGTGATCCAAACGACTTCGAATCCGCGGATGCTGGGAAGAAATCTGGGAAGGATAGGAACAGGGGATGATACGGATGACATGGGAGATGGCAGATTGCTCTCATTCGGAAGCAGTGAACAACTTAGGATAGGAGAGGATGGTCGAACGAATGAGGTTGCTTGGATAAGGATGAATTTGGGAGATGATCCATGAAGCTCGGGATGCTGGGGAACTGAGATGAAGCTTGGGACTCGGCTGAGAGCTGGGATTCCGAAATTTGCTGGGAGATGTTAGGATGTTGTCCACGGTTGAGATGCTGCTAGGATGCGGAGGAAAAGCTTCACTGCAAGATAAGGATGGAAGTGGCTGGACGCTGAAAGGTGATCCGAAAGCAGGGGAAAAACTTGGACGGTTGGAACGATGCTCACGGCTGAGGGGAGATGAAGATGAATCATGGAGAAGATGAGGTTGAAAAGCTTGGACCTTATCTGTGGGTGATATGACAGCTGGGATCAAACGTGGGATGGTGTTCTCGGCTGGAATTACTCCTGAAACAGGGGAATCCGGAAGAGAATTTGCTGGCTGGGACGTTGGGACGAAGTTGGGGATCTGGTTAAATGCAGGATGAAGCTCGATCGCAGATGATGCGGGAGGATGAGGATGAATACGGAGACATGGAAGCTAGGGAGGGATTTGCGGATGGAGTGGATTATGGTCGCGTGAGCTTCTTCCGTGATGCTCGGCATGGCTGGAAAACAGGGAATGATCCACGGGTGCTTCGGAAGCTTGGGTGTTAGATGAATCTGGGACCTCACATGCGGATATCTGGGAAGCTTGAGACAGATTGTTCTTGGATGCGGAAGGGAATGACATGGAGGAGAGGAATTGATCTTTATCCATGGATGCTGGAAGTGGGAGAATCAACGTGGAGGGGAATGATCCGTGGTAACGTGGATGTTCTGTTCTTTGTTCCAACACATGGGAAAAACAATGGGTTTGAGAGGCGTGGAGTTGGATGACATGGATGCAAGATGAATGGCTGAGATGGGATGAGGCTTTGGGATCTATGCGACTATAGATGGTATGCTTTGAGATCTGAGAGACAAATAATTAAAGGGATTTGATTGTTTTTGAGATAAAAATAGGGGAATTGGATCATGTGGAAAAAAAATTGGAACGAGTGGGAAGAAATTTAGGTGAACTTGTAAAAAGTCAGGAATTAATGGAAAGCACTGAGTTTTGGAGAAGAGTTCTTGGTGTCAACTCTGGAGGATATAAAATTGTGAAATGATGCAGTGTCAGTTTAGGCTTTACCTAATTAAGCTTAACTTGACCTGCTGATAGTCAACTTTAAAGATCACGCAATAGCACGTATCTGGTAGAATAGTGATTACGGATATCGATCCACAGGGATTGGGGTACAGTTGTTTTTCTTAAAAAAAATTAAAAAGAAGAGTTTGTGAAGAAAATTAAACTAAGAAATTTAATAAAAAATGTAATTAAAATAATATCAGTTTGGAGGAACCTAGGGCAAGAAATTGACCACTAACATCGGAACAAGGATTATTTGTGTTGCTGGTGGTCCAAACCGAGAACGATTGGCACTGCGGTGTGAACGGGATTCTGTCTGAGTTGCCTTGGTTGGTGTTGATTGTGCTCCACCTTCCACCGGAAAACCTGCAAGCAAGCCTCGCACCACCACTGGGGTAGTGGGGGCCCTCCGACGATCAAGTCAGAGGAGATTGGAGGAGAAGGAGAGATAATAGTAGCAAGTAGGAGAATGCTCTGGAAGTTCTTGCTTACCTCCCCCCTTCTCCCCCCAGCCGCATATATACCAGGCTGGGGGGTCCTTCTGGGGGGTTGATCATCGTGTGGCACGATGGAGTTGCCACTGACATGGCCGTTACTGGGCGTCGTGGGGTAGCGCTGGGTACGGCCATGACAGGGCGTAGTGGAGCTCCGCTTTGTACGGCTGTTACAGGAGATCGTGGAGCAGCACCGGATACGACCGTTGTAGGGAGTAGTGGAGCAGAGGGTCGCGGCGTGCTTCAGGGGAACAGCCTGTCGTTGTCGAGAGATTGCCGACTCGGGGTCGGATTGCTGGATCAAGGGGCAGCCGACTCGGGGTCGGGCTGCGAAGCCGAAGATATCCGACTCGGGGTCGGACTGCTGGATCAAGGGGCAGCCGACTCGGGGTCGGGCTGCGAAGCCGAAGATATCCGACTCGGGGTCGGACTGCTGGATCAAGGGGCAGCTGTAGTCTTCTAGGGCGCGCGTGCCGGTCACGTGGGGCATGGTGGCTGAGTTCCCCCGTAACAGTAGCCCCCCACTTCCGAGCCTGGAGCCAGAAGGGGAACGGGTGAAGGAAGTGATGCTTCGAGATTGTCGCCATCCCTCGGAGAGGCGCGCGCGCTTCGAGCTCCCCGCCTTCTTTATGGCGTATGGCGGTTGTTGCTGACCTGGCAGTCTGAGGATTTCGGCGGACATCCTTCCTTAATGGCGTCGATTCGCCTTTGGGGCGCGAGCGGCCCTTCGGCAGCCAGGCGTCCTCTGGCGTCACCGAGGCGTCACCCACCTTTCCGCCTATTTAACCGGGGGTCCTCCTCCGTCCGCCTTTCTCTTTACAGACATCTTCGAGTTTCTCCTTTGCGCTGCCGTCATCGCCGTCGGACTGTTCGCTTGCTCCTCCTTTGACGCTCTCGGAGCCGTTCTTCCTTCTCTTCCGGTGAGTTGCTCCATTCTTTAATTTAGGGCTCTCCATACTCTCCTTTTGTATTAGTGTACTCCAGTCGTTCCGGTCTTTTTCCCCTCCTCGACCCTGTCCTGACCGTAGATTCACTGGCCATTAGGGATGGGCGAAGTGAGAGCAGACCGCATTAAGTCGGAGTTGGCCGCCGAAGACCTAGATAGGTTCGTGGCTCGATACCACCTTCCCGAGGCCTGCAATGTTACGCTCCCGGGGCCTGAGGAGAGGATGTCCCACCCTCCTCCAGGGAAGGTTGCCATCAATGAGGGCATTCTTCAGGCCGGGTTCCGCTTTCCCCCCTCGGACTTAGTCGTTCAGGTGCATCGGGGTTTAAGAGTGGCGCCGACGCAGCTGGTGCCGAACTCATGGCGCGCCCTGACAGCCTTTCAGGTTCTCTGCTGCATGCACGAGGTTCCCGCCACCCTGAATGTCTTTTGGGAATGCTACGGCCTGAGTGGCCACCCCCAGGATAAAGGGTGGTGGTGCTTTGCGGCGCGGCGAGGGTGCGGCCTCGTCAAGGAGGCTCCCACCTCCATTCACGGCTGGAAGGAGCGCTTCTTTTTCGTTGACGCAGATCCCTCTTGGGGAATCAGGGCAACCTGGGAGACGCCGATGAAGTCCCCGATTGGCCTATCGAGGTTGTCGAGGAAGGAATCCGACGGCGTCGCCGTCTTGAAGGAGTTGGTTGCCGAGGGTCGGCTCCCCCCGGTGTCTCGCCTTATTTCCGAGGATACCTTGGTGAACGTCGGTCTGAGCTCGGTCCCCACTGACCGTGAGCCCGCCACCATTTCTTTTTTAGCTCTTTTCTCCTCTTTCGTTTCGTTCTTTCCTTCAGTTTCTCAACCTCCGACCACCTCGTCCTTTTTGCAGAGATCGACGACGTCATGCGGTCGGACAAGGCAACGGCTGTTGGTAGGACGTCCCTACTGGAAGCAGTCCGGAGGAAGAAACGAGCTCCTCCGAGTGGGGCCCCACCGGCGAAGAAGTCCCGCCGGCAGGCGACTCCGACGCCGACAGACGGGTCCGGACCCACCGATCAGGGGGACGCCGCGGGCGCGGACCGGGAGTTGACGCTGTATCAGCCCTCCGATGCCGAGACTACCGTTTCTCCGGAGGCATCACCCGGGCGCGCCCGAGATGGACGGGTCGGACGTGATCGGTCCCCAGCCCAGCCTTCGACTCGGTCGGCTCCGGATGATACGAGGAGGGACGCGCCGAGGCCCCGGCCGAGCGGGACCCTGTCAATTCCAGGGGCGGTCCCCGCCCCGAACATGGTCAGCATGACTCTTCCCCAAGCGATGGGTAAGGGTAAGGCTGCAGAACCACCGTTCGACTCCGGGGAGAAGTCGGGGTCGGCCTTCACTTTCGCCGGCGCCCGAAACCTCATCGAGACGGTGCTGCTGGAGAAGGACCGCAGGCGGGTCCGGGAGATGAGGGTCCCTGACGTTGGGGCTGCCAGCTGCGTCTGTCTCATGTCGGTGAGTGCTCTTTTGGTCACTTTCCTCATTTATAGGCTCTGTTGATCCCCGCCTGACGCCCTCGTTTTTCCTATCTCTTAGCTCGCCCAGTACATGGTCCGCCTGGAGGAGTGCTACGAGGAACAGGCGAGGCTTCTGGCGAGGGCCGAGAGCCAACTGAAGGCTGTAGAGGAGGGAGGTCAGGCTGCGGCGGGGAGGACGACCAGGGACCTCGAGACGAGGCTCCAGGTGGCCGAAGAGCGGGCACTCGGCTTCGCCACCCTCGAGAAGCAACTGTTGGAGGCTCGGGAGCAACTCAAGGTTGCCTCGGGTCTCGAGGGCGAGATCAAGAAGGCGGAGGAGCGGGCCGAGAAGCAGTCCCGGAAGGCTGCCGACTACCGGGAGAGGTGGGAGAAGGCCTAGCGGTCAGCCGACAACGCCCGCAACCGAACCCGGTCTCTTGAAGCCAAGCTGGGCGAATTGGAGTCGGCCTTGGAGAAGTTCCGCGCGAGCGACCAGGAGCTTCATTCGCGCCTGGAGGAGGCTGAGGCTGCTCGCATTGCTGCCGAGGCGAAGCACAAGGAGGCTCAGGCTGATCTGCTGAGGGTCTCCTCCGAGGCGGATGACCGGATTGTGGCGAAGGTCTTGGAGGCGAAGGCTCAGATTATGGAGCGGGCAGAGGCGACGCTGGCCGAGAAGAGTGCGGAGATCGGGCGTCAGGCGGTACAGGCTTATCGTCAGTCCGCCGAGTTCACCCGTGATATGTCGGAGGCGGTACAGGCCTATCGTCAGTCCGACAAGTTCGTCCGTGATATGTCGGACGCGGGGTCCGACTCCTTTGTCTTAGGCTTCGAGGAAGGCCTGGCAAGGGTGTCGGCTAAGTACCCCGAAATTGACCTGAGTGGGATCTCCCTTCTCGACTCCCCTCCGGCGCCATTGCCTGCTGTTTCTCCAACCGTCTCCCTACCCCTACGGACGTGCCCGACGTTCTCGACCCGGGGGTTCCTCCAAGCTGACCTTCTGTATTTTGTTCTTTTCTTTGTGTGTTGGCGTTTTGCCAAGTTGTATGGGTCTCGGCCCTGAAACAATGAAAGTTAATGCAAATAGAGTTTCTTCATTTCACTTTCGTCCTTCTTCTTTTTAACTCTTGGTAGCGTCTCGCTGACTCCCGACTCTTGAAATTCTTCTGGCGCTAGGCCAGGTATCCGAGGGTTAGGCCTCAGGAAATTCTTCCGGCGCTAAGCCAGGCATCCGAGGGTTAGGCCTCAGGAAATTCTTCCGGCGCTAAGCCAGGCATCCGAGGGTTAGGCCTCAGGAAATTCTTCCGGCGCCAAGCCAGGCATCCGAGGGTTAGGCCTCAGGAAATTCTTCCGGCGCTAAGCCAGGCATCCGAGGGTTAGGCCTCAGGAAATTCTTCCGGCGCTAAGCCAGGCATCCGAGGGTTAGGCCTCAGGAGATTCTTCCGGTGCTAAGCCAGGCATCCGAGGGTTAGGCCTCAGGAGATTCTTCCGGCGCTAAGCCAGGCATCCGAGGGTTAGGCCTCAGGAAATTCTTCCGGCGCTAAGCCAGGCATCCGAGAGTTAGGCCTCAGGAAATTCTTCCGGCGCTAAGCCAGGCATCCGAGGGTTAGGCCTCAGGAAATTCTTCCGGCGCTAAGCCAGGCATCCGAGGGTCAGGCCTCAGGAAATTCTTCCGGCACTAAGCCAGGCATCCGAGGGTTAGGCCTCAGGAAATTCTTCCAGCGCTAAGCCAGGCATCCGAGGGTTAGGCCTCAGGAAATTCCGCTCGTTGGTCGGCCAAGGCTGGCGCAAGCCGAGGCGACCGGTCGGGGCTTCAGGCTAGTCTGCTCCCGGGATGATCATCGGGTTAGCCTGGCATCCGAGGGCCGAGCCTCGGGAGATTCCGCTCGTTGGTCGGCCAAGGCTGGCGCAAGCCGAGGCGACCGGTCGGGGCTTCAGGCTAGTCTGCTCCCGGGATGATCATCGGGTTAGCCTGGCATCCGTGGGCCGAGCCTCGGGAGATTCCGCTCGTTGGTCGGCCAAGGCTGGCGCAAGCCGAGGCGACCGGTCGGGGCTTCAGGCTAGTCTGCTCCCAGGATGACCATCGGGTTAGCCTGGCATCCGAGGGCCGAGCCTCGAGAAATTCCGCTCGTTGGTCGGCCAAGGCTGGCGCAAGCCGAGGCGACCGGTCGGGGCTTCAGGCTAGTCTGCTCCCGGGATGATCATCGGGTTAGCCTGGCATCCGAGGGCCGAGCCTCGGGAAATTCCGCTCGTTGGTCGGCCAAGGCTAGCGCAAGCCGAGGCGACCGGTCGGAGCTTCAGGCTAGTCTGCTCCCGGGATGATCATCGGGTTAGCCTGGCATCCGAGGGCCGAGCCTCGGGAAATTCCGCTCGTTGGTCGGCCAAGGCTGGCGCAAGCCGAGGCGACCGGTCGGGGCTTCAGGCTAGTCTGCTCCTGGGATGATCATCGGGTTAGCCTGGCGTCCGAGGGCCGAGCCTCGGAAAATTCCGCTCGCTGGTCGTGCGCCTGTCGCTTGCCGCCCGACGGGATCTCTCCGTGGCCAGCTGCGACCGTGTTTCTCCTCCTCTTCAAGCGTCGCCTGGGGAACACCAGATGGGCATTAAATGCTAATTAAGGGGTTACCTGGAAAATCGGATCGCCAGTTGCTGCTTGCGAGGAGTGTCAGTTAAGCGGCCGTGATACGTGCGTTCTTCGAGGCGGACGCGGCCTGGGGCGCGAGCGGAGATACGTGGACCTAAGGGTACAGGCCACCCGGAGTGTCCTGCACAAAGAATGCGATTAAGGAGAATGACGCTTAGGAAATCGCGGGAGGATACGCCTCGAGAGCCGGATCAGCTCCGGATTCAATGCGCCCGCATTTATTGGAGCCACCCGCATCGGAACAACCGGAGGGCCGCAGTTTGGCTATAAATATAGGTGCAGGTGCGATGGAGCCTGCCAAGCCGGAGCTGTTCAGGTTGCCATGGATCGTGGGCCTCCTCTCCGGCGCATGGTTGAGAGACCCCTACCGAAGGAACGGGAGGCGCGCCCTTCGCGACTTCCGCCAATTAGCCGTTTCATCTGGGATCAACAAGGAGGTTCTCTCCGGCGGAACTCCGCTCTAGGCGTTTCATCCGGGATCACGTCTCCCCTCCTTGAAGTTCGGCCTCCCGATTGAGCTCCGTACCAGGCGCTTGATCCGGGACCGCGCCTCCATATGCTCTTCTGTTGCGGGATTTTCACCCCGGCAACAGCCTTAGTCCCAACCGAGCCGAGCAGAAAGAGACCGCGTCCCCCACGAGGTATTGTCCGCTTTGGGCGCTCCGGTCCGCGCGTCCAGCGCTGACGGAGGGAGACGTTTCCGGCCCGCGCGTCCAACGCTGACGGGGGGATTGCCCTCACGGTTTTGTCCCACAAAAGGGCCCTCGTGAGGAAAAGGCTTCGCCCTCCTCATTATAAGGCACGGAACCTTTCCGCTCTAGCCGATGTGGGACTAAATTCAAGGCCCCCTCCCCCCCCACAACATAGCCCCCCCAGCGGGAAGGTTCCGGCCAGGTTTTACCCCAACGGGCCCCCACAGTCCTGGAGGGTAGTCAATGGAGAGAGGAGGCTGGCCCTCCTTCTAGCGCCAACTGTTGCTGGTGGTCCAAACCGAGAACGATTGGCACTGCGGTGTGAACGGGATTCCGTCTGAGTTGCCTTGGTTGGTGTTGATTGTGCTCCACCTTCCACCGGGAAACCTGCAAGCAAGCCTCGCACCACCACTGGGGTAGTGGGGGCCCTCCGACGATCAAGTCAGAGGAGATTGGAGGAGAAGGAGAGATAATAGTAGCAAGTAGGAGAATGCTCTGGAAGTTCTTGCTTACCTCCCCCCTTCTCCCCCCAGCCGCATATATACCAGGCTGGGGGGTCCTTCTGGGGGGTTGATCATCGTGTGGCACGATGGAGTTGCCACTGACATGGCCGTTACTGGGCGTCGTGGGGTAGCGCTGGGTACGGCCATGACAGGGCGTAGTGGAGCTCCGCTTTGTACGGCTGTTACAGGAGATCGTGGAGCAGCGCCGGATACGACCGTTGTAGGGAGTAGTGGAGCAGAGGGTCGCGGCGTGCTTCAGGGGAACAGCCTGTCGTTGTCGAGAGATTGCCGACTCGGGGTCGGATTGCTGGATCAAGGGGCAGCCGACTCGGGGTCGGGCTGCGAAGCCGAAGATATCCGACTCGGGGTCGGACTGCTGGATCAAGGGGCAGCCGACTCGGGGTCGGGCTGCGAAGCCGAAGATATCCGACTCGGGGTCGGACTGCTGGATCAAGGGGCAGCTGTAGTCTTCTAGGGCGCGCGTGCCGGTCACGTGGGGCATGGTGGCTGAGTTCCCCCGTAACAATTTGTATTTTAATATATTCTTGGATTAACATGCAAATTGGCTACAAGCCTAATAAGCATTTAAATAAAAAATTCACAAAAGTAATTTGGGAATAATCCATCTTTAGTTGGCATGAAATGTCTATCCTAAACTAATGTGGCAGGACACTGCATCTTTCCTAAGCATGGACTATCTTATATTTACTTAGTGATCATGAAGAACAGTTGTACGAACATCATACTTAAAATCATAAAAATTAAATATGATTCAAAAGAAGATATCTATTAAAAACAATAAGTTCATACAACCCTAAGAATAGAAATAAAAAATAAATACAAATCCCTTATCCTTTTGTTAGGGCTGCATCCAGCCCTAGAGAAGAGCTTAAGCTTCCATGCAGTGGTGGACGACAGCAGCAGCACAACAGCAGGCTCCCATTTCTATCATGATCGGCTTCCTCTGCCTCAGCACTTCATTTTTTTCTTTCTTTTGAGAAGGCATTTCGAAAAAGACCCAAACTCTTCTCTCTCCTGTTATTTCATCTTCTTCCGTGGGAACTTCACCTGTAAACCCGAGCTTGCCTTCCTCCCGGTTGGAAAAGGAGGAATGGGAGTAGTCCCCGGTGGGAAAGAAGGAATGCCTTTCGGTGGGGAAGGAGGAATGGAATGGGAGCAGTCCCCCCCCCGGTGGGGAAGGAATGCCTCCCCTCTCCGATGAGATCATCCCCAAGAATGAAACCTCCTCCTTTTATAGCTTCACCAATTCTCTCTCTCCTCTGTTTCGTGGCTCTTCCGAATGGGAGGATCATCTTGGATGCCGTGAAGCTTGGGAGGATGAAGCCGAGGAAGCTGGAGAGCTGATCCCTTGAATCGCGGATGATTCGAACGGGATGCTAATGATGCAGCTGTTGAAGACCGGATTGTTGCAGATGCAGGGGATGCAATGCACCAATGGGCAGCTGGAAGTTTGGTTGAACGAGATGTGAGGAGAGGGCTCCACGCGGACGGGAGGAAGGCTGGCGCGTGGACGTTGGAAATCTTATGTGGTTGCTGGATAAGGATGATACTCTGTTCTATTTTCGAAACAGGGGAGGCTGTGAACGGTGGATACGGGATAAAGGCTGGCTATGGAAGTTTGAATCATGGAACATCCGGATGCTGGAGAATGAGAAGACGTTGGAACTGCTGGGATATTCATGGGAGGATGGAGCTGATCGTGTGAGGATTGGTTGCGGATGATTGGAGGTGGCTCTGTTCTGAAGTAGGGAAGGATGCGGTTGAAGCCTGGTGGATACGGCTGATGGCTGATTCATGGGAATGGGACTCATGGCTATATGGAGATGCCGGAAGAATCGGCATGCTGATCCGAATGGCCACACGATGAGAACGGATTGCGGGAAGATTGGAAAGTGCTGGGAGAAATCCGGAAGAAAAGGATGGCTTGGTTCGGAAGAGGGAAGACACGCGGATGGGAGGAAATCTGGGAAGAATCCGGGTGAAGATGAGAGGGATCTCATGCGGATGGTGAGCGTTGATATGATCTCTGCTCTGTTCCGAAGCAAA
>NW_024069877.1:0-26428 GCF_009389715.1 Phoenix dactylifera
CGTCGGCAAAAGTACAAGAGGAGGCCAAATTTGCCGACGCTTTTCCATAGCGTCGGCATTGAAGAGTCGGCTTTGCTTCTTTCTTTTGTAGTGTTATAAGCGTCGCGAAAGGTTCCGCCGACGCTTATAAGCGTCGTCGCAAGCCGTAGCTTGGGCTGGACGCTGTGCGGAAGCAAAAATCCCCAACCGAAGCCATCTCCCTTTATTTTTTTTCTTTTTTTTTTCCTCCCAACAATGCTTTAGAAAGCGTCGTCGGAGCCATTATAACCCTCCCCTCTCCTCGCCTGCCAAATGTCCTCCCGATCCCTAACCCATCCAGCCGCCCCCCTCCCCTTCTCTCTCCGTCGCTCGCCCCCTCCCCCCTCCTTCTCTACAAATCCCCTCCCCCCTCCCGATCCCTCAAACCCCCTCCCTTTCAAATCTCTAACCCCCTCCCGATTCTCGATCAGATCCTTTCCAAGAAGCGAGAGAGAGAGAGAGAGCGACCATGCTTCATAGACAGTTCGATGGGAGCTTCTTCCCTTTTCTCCGGCGTAGGCTTCATGCCTTCTCAGGCCACCCAGGCCCCCGATCCCTCCTCCTTCTCCCCCGCCAAGGGTACCCATCGGCCTCTCTCTCTCTCTGTAGAGATCGCGATCTCGATCCGTACCCTCCGGTCCTGGCAGTCCCGCCCGGAGCCGAAGTCCGGCTCCCTGGACTGGGATCTGCACTGGCCTCGCCCGGATCGAGCTCCTCCACGCCTCCCTCGACGACCTCCACCAGCTCCCCCAGGGCCCAGGACACCCTCCGCCGCCGCTCCTCCACCCCCTGGACCGACTACCTCCTCGACGACTTCCTCCGCTTCGCCGATGCCTACGACTCCTTCCGATCCGTCCTCATCTCCCTCAAAGAAACCCAGTCCGAGCTCCAGACCGCCATCCGGTGGCGCGATGACGCCCAGGTCGCATTCCTCCGTCCGGTCCCAGAAAAGAATCCAGAAAGATCTCGCCAAGCTCGCCGTTTCCATTCGAGAAAGACCGCCATCCGGTGGCGCGACGAGCCCTCCTCCCTCTTATCCGTCTCCTCCTCTTCCTCTCCCTTCTTCTTCTCCTCCCTCTCCTCTTGCTTCTCAAGTGGCCGGTGTTCGTCCGATTCCTGTCTACCTAAAAATATGCTAGACAGATCGTTTTTAGAACCGACAACAAAGTTTAATTTAATTATACTCTTACCTGTTCTACTCAAAGAATAATGGTCATAAGAGGTCGATCCACAGGGAGGCGATTGGAGTTGCATAAAAATTAGAACGTTCACCCGGATTCGAAATCGATTTTTGAATGGTAGAAGAAAAACATTACTTTGAGGATATTAAATAATTCTCTAGTCTACTAGAGAAGGTTTTCCATTTGAAAATGACGAAAAGACAAATACTTGGAATAGAAGAGCATTTATAAATTTCATAAAATATTTAACTATTCAAAGAAAAACTTTGGCATGGATAAAAACAGTGATTAAGAAGATTAAAGCCTGGAACCTAGATTGCATGAGAGAGAATTTCATATATCGCATGAAAAGAAAAATTATAGAATGTGAAAAAAACATAAATTAAAATTGCAAATCTAAAGCTCTTAAAATAAAACTCGCCAGTAAAATTGCAACAGAAAGAGTTACAAATAAAACTCTTAATTAAAATTAAAAACAACACTGCTCTTAATTAAAATAAAATCAAAAAATTAAAAAGAAAAAGAAGAACAACAACGTGCTCTATTTGAAAACAGAGCACAAACTCAAAACTAAACTCAAAACTCTCTTTTCTTTTCTTTGGAACAGAGCTTCCCTCCCGTTGGCCCCCAACCGAACTCCCCCCATCTTTCCTTCTCCTCCCCCTCTTATAGATCACCAGGGCCTTTAAGCCAGCCATGGATAGGAGGAGGAACGGGCGCCTGGGATCGTGCGCGGGATCTCTTCTTCGGAATGGACGCGGGATCTCGGGAGGTGGATTCAGATGAAGAGCACCGTGGTTGCTTGGATGCGGTGGAGGTTGGACCGTCCGGGATGATGGCGTGATCCGTGGGAGGAAGGAGAGGGCGGACGCTAGGACGTGGATCACGGGATGGAGCTGGGGTCTTCCGTGATCGATGGGAGGAACGCACGGACCGCTGGGGCGCCGGATTGATTGCTGATGGCCGGATCAATGGAGCTAGAAATGGAAGAAGTTGCTGGGATGGATCGTGGAGGAGGAAGAGGGCAGACGGGCGCGGAATTCGTGGAGGGAGCCGTGGGATCACTTGGAGGCCGCCGATCATGGTGCGGATGCGGCTGGAACGGGTGGAAGAAGATGGAAATGGTGTCTGAGATCACGCCTTGCTGGGAGGATTTTTGAAATGGGGAAAGAAGCGGACGGGTGCTGATCGCGTGAGGGATGCGCGGAAGGTTGAAGAAGATGATGGCTGGCTTCACGAGCTCCTTGATGGCTAGAAACGGAAGAGGATGGCCGAATTGGAAGCTTCGTGGATGGCTGGGATCACAAAATCTTGGGCATTCATCGCGGGCGGAAGCAGAGGCAGAGGAGGAAATTCGGAAGGATGGAAGTGGGACCTGGGACTCGGATGATTGCTCGGGATGAGATGCAATGGCTGGGATGCTGAACCGGGGAAGGAAATGGCCATGATGCAGATGGGTCCTTGATGAAGGGCGCTGCGGAGGATCTAAAAGAAAAGGCTCGTTTCATTAATTGGTGAAACCGAGTGAAGTGCGGAAGGAGGTGGCTGCATGTTGGTTCGGCTCTGCTGGGAATTTGCTGTTTGGGCGCGAATCGCTGCTGTGCTATGCTGGGACGTAGCTGGACTCGGTGCAGCTGCTTTGTCGGTTGGAAATGGACGCTTGGATTACTTGCACTCAAACACAAATAAAACATTTAATTAATCAATTTTATTATTAATGATTACCTATAATACTAATTAAAATAGTATGAAAATTGTACTTTTGTGCTCTTATCACACCCCTCAACTAGCTTATTGCTAGTCTCTAGCAATTAACGAGCAAACGATAAAACGAGGGCACAAAAAGATGTAGTCTAACTTATGACTCTTTTTTTTTAAGCTAAATACACAAAACTAAGATATGTACCCATTTTCGTAGGGAATCACGATTGCACTTAGCACGTGCAACAAGCCTTTAAACCCCTAGGTTACCCTAGTGGACGAGTGTTGTCTCGTAAGGGTTTGCAGTGAAGTTACCCACAAACTTCATCAGTCAGGGATTTCCAATTTTTAACTTGAAATTTGAACAAGTATTACTGTATGAAACTAGAATTGCAAGGACAATAGAGACTTGTTGCTATCATATTTAAATAGACTCTAACTCAAGTTTCATTACACCCCATCTATCTGCTAACAAGTCAAGAATAAAGTGAGGTGCAAGATAGTATCATATAAATGAGTAGCTTTCACTTACTTCCAACATGATCACTCCAATTTTCAAGACTTTCTAGAGTTAAATAGTAACGAACACCCCATATTTATTTATTTATTTATTTATTTATTTTTATCAGACTGAATGCTAAGAAGAATGACTTGTGCAATATCTAGCTTTATTAAGCTTTCTAGCTGATCTATGTAGCGAGTGTTAGGCCAATGACTCCCGATCCAGATGGCTCATAGCACTAGGTGTAGAGATACCCTAACAGGCTTAATAACTCAAGTTAACTAGGCTTCAAGGCCAAATTAGTCACTCAGAGTTTAATCTCAATCATCCTCATATTTTACGCGAACACTCGCTGCTTGCCAGGCAAGAGGCCCGGTTACTCAGTGAGAAGACTTAAAATAAACTCATTATTTTATTTTATTTTATCTTTTTTTAATTAGGATGTTCATCACACATATAACTTTAAATTATCCCAAAGATTAAAAGTATTAATATTAGTTGCAAGTATACATACCCCACTATTCATGTGCTTACATGTAGGTGCTAAATCATCTTGTATCATGTTAGCAGAAGATAGGTGGAACGAAAACTCAAGCTAGAACTGCTATCATATTCCTTAACTCAAAGCTATTGTCAAAGCAATTCCTAGTTTGTACAGCCAAAAAGATTAGAGTTTGAGTTAAAAATCTGAAATCCTTTTTTTTAATTTTAATTTTTTTTAATTGCATAAAAAATCAAAAATATTCTCATCACCCGCATACCTAAATCTAACATTGTTCTCAATGTTAAAGAAAATTTAAAGCAGTAATAGGACAGAGGAGAAGTTACCTGATATGGGTGGGTAAAGTGACAATTTGGGGCCAAAAATTCCCAAACCTGCATGTTAGTAATTTATTGAAACTATTATTATTATTATTATTATATATTTTTTCTTCTTCTTTTTTTTATAATATTTATATGTTGGGTTGCCTCCCAAGAGCGCTAAGTTTTATGTTTTCAGCCAGACAAAATGTGGATTCATTTTTTTTTCAACCATTATCTAAGAATGGTTTTGGAAGAGTCCGAGGAAGAACAGTTGGCTGATAATGATCTATGCTCATGAGGGGAACAGAATTAGGGAGCGCATGCTCGACCTCTTCATCGGAGTGGGCAAGGTAAGCTTCGAAAGGGTCCTTACTATAAGTTTGAAAGAAAGTCTCCTGAACCAAACTTTCAATCATGTCAACTTCATTGATTTCTTCATCGTCTGGTGGTTGTTTACTTATGTTGAAGACATTAAACTCGACTTTCATGTTGTCAAAAGATAACTTCAGCATGTCATTTTCGACAATTTATCACAGCATTTGCTATGGCTAAGAAAGGTCTACCTAAAATTATAGGTGTGTGACTGTGTGGATGTATTGCAGGTTCAGTCTCAAGGATAACGAAGTCCACAAGATAGTAAAACTCGTTTACCTTCACTATCACATCCTCTACAATCCCCTTGGGATACTTCACCGTCCTATCTGCTAAGGAAAGGATAATATTTGTGGGCTTTAATTCCTCCAAACCTAACTTTTGGTACACATTGTAGGGAAGTAGGTTTACACTGGCTCCTAAATCTAATAGGGCTCTCTGGATGATCGTCTTTCCTATTTTTATTTCAATGGTGGGGCAACCAGGGTCTTTAAATTTCGGGGCAATCTGTTGTTGAATGAGAGATGAGGCTTGTGTAGCCATAACAGCTTGCCTAGGAATACTGGTTTTTCTTTTGACCGTGGTGAGGTCTTTCAAGAATTTTGTATAGGAGGGAATCTGTCTTATGGCATCGAGAAAAGGTATATTTATTTGAACAATTTTAAAGACTTCCATTATTTCATCAAAGTTAGATTGTTTCTTGGAGTCCTGAAGTCTACTGGGAAAGGAAACCTTAGGTTTGTATGTTTCTATGGTTCTTCCTTTTTTTCTGATTTATCCTGTTCTTGACCTCTCTTCTGAATAGGGTTCTTATCGGATTCATTTTTTTTTTTCATGTTCAGAAAGTTGGACTTTATTGTCCACTTGCTTGCCAGACCTTAAAGTGGTAATTGCCTGGACTTCATAGGTCGAATTTCCATTAGAATCGATTTGATACTGACCTCTCTGACCTTGATTTTGTTGTCTACTAGGGTTAGGCACTGGTTGACTAGGTAGTTCACCTTTCTTTCTATCCCCTAGAGAGTTTGCTATTTGGCTTAGACTAACCTCAAGTTTTGCAATCGCTTGTGCATGGAATTGGTTAGTTTGGGCTTGGGCTGTATTGGTCTGTTGTTATTGCTTGATAAAATCTTATTGTTGTTTCATCATATTAGCCATCATGGTTTCTAATTGTGAAGGTTGTTGTGGGATAGGGGCATTATAAGGAGGTACAGATGGAACCAATGGTTGGTTCATTTGTGATGGACCTATCCTGGGGAAGTTGTTCTGAAAACCTGGTGGACCACCTTAATGCTGAATAGGTTCATTCTGCTTGTATGAGAAATTTGGGTGGAACCTATTATCAGGATGGTAAACTGGGCTGAACGAGTTCGGAGTGGGCTTCTTAAAGGCACTATATGAATTTAGAGCAATTGCTTGCTCGGCCTTTATGGTGGACAGATTAGGGCAGCGCTCCACTAGATGCTCCGGACTGTTACACAAGACACACAAACTATATGACTCGTGATCCACTTTAATGACGGAATTTGACTCTTTGTATGAACTCGAACTAGTGGAAATAGTGAAAGCATCAAATTTTTTGCTTAAGTTGTTCATCCAGTCACCAGATTGGACATGAAATTTTTGAGTTCTGGATCTGTTTTCATTTCATAATTACCTGGTTTTCTAGATCCGAACTCATCTCTATTTACTTCCTCACCATAGCTACTCCAATTTTGGGCATTTTCAGCTAAGTCAACAAGAAATTCATAGGCTTGATCTGGGGTTTGGTTCATGAACCTACCCTTGTGCATGGACTCAATCATGTTTCTATGTGCCGGAGTTAGTCCTTTATAAAAGAAGTGGATCAGATCAGCCTTATCAAGCCCATGGTGCGGGCACTTGACCAAAAGATCATGGAATCTTTCCCAAAGTTGGAAAAATTCCTCCTCAGATTTTTCTCTAAAAGTTCTTATGGCATCCTTAATTTTTCTGTTTTAATCATGGGGTAAAATTTTGCCATGAACTTCCTAGATAGTTGTTCCCATGTTGTGATGGAATTTGAGGCTAGAGAATGTAGCCATGCCGCGGCTCGATCCTCTAAGGTCATTGGGAACAATCTCAATTTTACACTTTCTTCATCTAAATTTTGATTTTTGAAAGTTTGACAAATTGTCATGAATTTATTTAGATGAATGTAGGGTTGTTCACTTTCAAACCCATGGAATTTGGGTAGCATATTTATTGTTGCAGCCCGAATCTCAAATTGGGCTGCATTATTTATTGGCAACACTATACATGTAGGTGGACTAGCAGATATAGGAGCGAATAATTCATTCAGGGTTCTAATATGATCGCCCATTGTAGAGATTGGTGGTTGATCAATAATTCGTCGGATGTGACGATAATTTTTTTCCAACCTCTGGGTTAAATGGTGTTAACTTACCTCTTAATGATCTTCTACCATGCATACATTATCCACAACTTAATTAGACTCGACTCCTAAACGAAATCCTAAAAGAAGAGAAGAGAGGGGCTAGACATAGATGACCACAACCAACACCACACAACAATTTGACCCTATTAGTCTTAGAATTAAGTGAGGTTTAGTAGCTTTTTAAATCTAGTTGCACAGAGATTTATCAAGTTAAAAAAGTTTCTGAAATTCTTTCTAAATTAGATAGCTCCTAATCTCCTTTTCAGATTAAGCTTGAGCTTACCAGTTAAGCGATCCAGTAACTAGTGACCAGAAAAGTCTCGGGGTGTGTGGTGGTGCCAGAAGGAATACACCGATACCACAATATCCGTAACAGTTCTCACTGTTGTAAAACTTTCCTAGACATCACCAATTACTAAATTCTCACTAGAGTGGCTTTCAACCGCTTCTTTCCAAGAGCCTAATTGAGCTCGAAAACCCTAAGGCCAACGTCTAATTGATTTTAATTTAATTTGGCTTAGGATATGTATGCAAGGTGGTGATTTTTGGGCTAAGGACAGGTAATGACTTTCTGACCTTATCTTTTTAATAGGTTTTGCCCTTAAATTATTTTATGCAAATGCTTAATACTCAATGCAGCAAATAATCAATGATTTTTTTTTAAAATTTATGCAATGTCATTAGGTTGTACTGATTAAATGAGCAAGCAATTTTTTTTATATTTACTATTTTCTTAATTTTTTTATTTTTTTGTTTAAATTCTTATATAGCAATAACTTGAATGTAAACTAAACACAATCCTTATGCGTCAGTCAATCTCCGAATGTCCATTGAATAAGCTCTGGAGATTACTCCGTGAGGAGTCCCAATAGAGGTATGATAACCTCGGAGGATTGCATATTATTAATTACTAGCAAAAATAATATATATTAATTTTTTTTGATTTAATTATTTTTTTAAATTTTTTTTTAAATTTAAATTTCAAATTTCGAATCTCAGAATTCAAATTTTGAATTTAAATTTTTGAATTTTTGAATTTTGGAAATTTTTTTAATTTTTTTTGTTTTTTTACCTTTTTTTACTTTTTTTAAAAAAACTTTAAATTTCAAATTTTAGAATTTAATAACTACGAAATTATTAACTAAAAATAATCAAAATAAGGAAAAAAATTAAAAACTTACTACCGGAGTGCGTTCACTCCGGCCTCCGGGCATCCAAAATCCAATTTGATCTTCGTGATCGTTCTTGCTTCTCGATTTGCCTCCCCGGCAACGGCGCCAAAATTTTGTTCGTCTGATTCCTATCTACCTAAAAATATGCTAGACAGATCGTTGTTAGAACCGACAAACAAAGTTTAATTTAACTATACTCTTACCTGTTCTACTCGAAGAATAGTGGTCATAAGAGGTCGATCCACAGGGAGGCGATTAGAGTTGCATAAAAATTAGAACGTTCACTCGGTTTCGAAATCGATTTTTGAATGGTAGAAGAAAAATATTACTTTAAGGATGTTAAATGATTCTCTAGTCTACCAGAGAAGGTTTTTCATTTGAAAATGACAAAAAGACAAATACTTGGAATAGAAGAGCATTTATAAATTTCATGAAATATTTAACTATTCAAAGGAAAACTTTGGCATGGATGAAAACAGTGATTAAGAAGATTAAAGCCTGGAACCTAGATTGCATGAGAGAGAATTTCATATATCGCATGAAAAGAAAAATTATAGAATGTGAAAAAAAAATAAATTAAAATTACAAATCTAAAGCTCTTAAAATAAAACTCGCCAGTAAAATTGCAACAGAAAGAGTTACAAATAAAACTCTTAATTAAAATTAAAAATAACACTGCTCTTAATTAAAATAAAATCAAAAAATTAAAAAGAAAAAGAAGAACAACAACGTGCTCTGTTTGAAAACAGAGCACAAACTCAAAACTAAACTCAAAACTCTCTTTTTCTTTTCTTTGGAACAGAGCTTCCCTCCCGTTGGCCCCCAACCGAACTCCCCCCATCTTTCCTTCTCCTCCCCCTCTTATAGATCACCAGGGCCTTGAAGCCAGCCATGGATAGGAGGAGGAATGGGCGCCTGGGATCGTGCGCGGGATCTCGAGAGGTCGATTCGGATGAAGAGCGCCGCGATTGCTTGGATGCGGTGGAGGTTGGACCGTCCGGGATGATGGCGTGATCCGTGGGAGGAAGGAGAGGGCGGATGCTGGGACGTGGATCATGGGATGGAGCTGGGGTCTTCCGTGATCGATGGGAGGAACGCACGGACCGCTGGGGCGCTGGATTGATTACTGATGGCCGGATCAATGGAGCTGGAAATGGAAGAAGTTGCTGGGATGGATCGTGAAGGAGGAAGAGGGCAGACGGGCGCAGGATTCGTGGAGGGAGCCATGGGATCACTTGGAGGCCGCCGATCATGGTGCGGATGCAGCTTGAACGGGCGGAAGAAGATGGAAATGGTGTCTGAGATCACGCCTTGCTGGGATGATTTTTGAAATGGGGAAAGAAGCGGACGGGTGCTGATCGCGTGAGGGATGCGCGGAAGGTTAAAGAAGATGATGGCTGGCTTCACGGGCTCCTTGATGGCTAGAAACGGAAGAGGATGGCCAAATTGGAAGCTTCGTGGATGGCTGGGATCACGAAATCTTGGGCATTCATCGCGGGCGGAAGCAGAGGCAGAGGAGGAAATCCGGAAGGATGGAAGTGGGACCTGGGACTCGGATGATTGCTTGGGATGAGATGCAATGGCTGGGATGCTGAACCGGGGAAGGAAATGGCCATGATGCGGACGGGTCCTTGATGAAGGGCAGTGCGGAGGATCTAAAAGAAAAGGCTCGTTTCATTAATTGGTGAAACCGAGTGAAGTGCGGAAGGAGGTGGCTGCATGTTAGTTCGGCTCTGCTGGAAATTTGCTGTTTGGGCGCGAACCACTGTTGTGCTACGCTGGGACGTAGCTGGACTCGGTGCAGCTACTTTGTCGGTTGGAAATGGGCGCTTGGATTACTTGCACTCAAACACAAATAAAATATTTAATTAATCAATTTTATTATTAATGATTAGCTATAATATTAATTAAAATAGTATGAAGATTGCACTTTTGTGCTCTTATCAGCCGGCGTGCCGCCCGATCAATCGCCATCACCCATACGCCTTCCCCTGTGTTGAAGATTTACATCACCTCGGTTCCGAGCGCCGCCGCCGCCACTTGACCGCCGGATCGAGCCTCCCGCGGCCGAGATTTTCCTCCCACCGCCTCTGCTACCGCCGGTAAGCTTCTTCCGCTCTTCGATCTCAACCTTAACCATGCTATTTTCCTCCTTTTGCTTTGGCCCCAACCGAGATCACTCGGTTTCCCTCCGACGCGGGGCACCGCAGCGGCCGCCGGCCGTCGACCGGGCGACAGTCCCTGGCCACCTAGGCCGGCCACCCTGCCGGCCCTCTTTCCCTTCCGTCTCTCCTTCTTCCCCTGTCCATGGGGGGTTTGAGGAAGAAGGAGGCCCATCATGGGCCAAACTGGGCCCGTTGGGCGCTGTCCATTTCAGGCCCAACTTGGGCCCAGTCCAGCCCGGTTAGGCCCAGTTGGGCCATACCCTATATGGGCCCAATTTGGGCCTATTTGAAAACTGAATCCGAAATCCGAAATCCGGAATCCGAAACCCGAACCCATTTGGCCAATAAATGAAATTTTGCAGTTAAGCCCTTGGTAGTATATTATTTCACAAAAGGGTCTTCTGTAATTTGTATTTGATCCCTATAGAACAGATTTATTACATAAAGGTCCACAACTATATTTGTTTGGTCCCTTTACTCAAGCTTTATTACGAAATAATACTATATAATTAGGTATTGGCTCCTGAAATAAATTTTTATTGTATAAATGAACCAATGAGAGGCCAACCTTGGGGGCCCTATTGGGCCGGGTCTATGCGGGCCCATTGGGTCGTGTCCGATGTGGGGCCCTATTGGGCCATGTTCATTATGGACTAACTCTGGGCCCTATTGGGCCGTGCCCAGTAGTATTATTTCTGAATTTTGCTCAGCTCTGAAATTAACAAGGAATTAATTAAATTTAAATAGGTGAACCTGATCCACCTATCTGAAGTAGAGGTTAAGCGAAAAGAGGTAAGTAACTTAATACTTCAAGTATGATTTTCAAATTATTTGATAAACTGATTAAGTTTTGACATATGTTTGTATTCAATAAAATGGGTCAAGCATGTTAAATTTTATTTGAAAATCATGTTATATTTTCTAAAATCCGCGAAATATGACTGGACAGTTTATGAAATCTATTTTTGTATATATGAAATCTCAGCATGGCTATGACCTGTTCTGTTCTGGCCCCGCCAATGGGAATTATACGTTGGACCTGTCGACTTGTAATCTGTGAGGAACTAGTTTCGACACTGCGCCACCGGTGATTAGAATAGTGGTTTCTGGACACCGTTGCCACTGGTGACTAACAATAGTGATTTCTGGCACTCTGTGCAACCCATGCCACTGGGTTACGTGGTCGTAGCCTATTATGTTGAGATTCTGGTATCAGAGTTTTTGAAAAAATGATAATAAATTTTGAAAATAGTAAAATAGGATATTTAAGGGGTTGGGTTGGTCAATCCATTTTAGCCAGGCCACTGAGGCCACCCACAGAAGGGTTCTGGCCTACATGGCCGAACAAGACATTATCCTGTATTTTGATCTGATATGCTCTGACCCCACTTTGGGGTATTTTGTTGCTTACTAGGCTAGTGTAGCTCATTATTTTATGTTCTCTATTTTTTAGATCCAGAGGCTTGATCGCACGGAATTGGGGAGTGCATTAGATTTTTCGATGATTCCTTCAGTTATTGACATTTTAGTTAGATTAGCTTGGACATTTGAATTATGTTGGCATATGCTATTTTGAAATTTTGTAAAACTGCCTTTGAATAACTTAAATAATTACGTCATTTTAAGCATTTGTATCCGTTTTGATATGATCTGCTGCCTTGCATGCCTGTGCGGTCCGCTGTGCGCACGTGCGGTGTCTGCCGCCTCGGGCTCGGGGCGTGACAGATTTGGTGGTATCAGAGCTTAGGTTTCAGATTCGTAGGGATTGTATTTGAAATAGTCGGATGGTGCTTAAGTTTTAGGATATTTAGGATTCGTCGAAAAGTTTGAGAGATGGGTAGATATTAGGCCATTAGACGAAGGTATTTATTTGCTTTTGCTATTGATAAATTTATGTTATTTTATTAAAATTTTGAAATGCTAAAATTAGAATGCAACCTAATTATGGCCGTAACCAAAGTGTGAATAAGTTATTCTGAGAGTTTTCTTGGTAGAGCAATTTGTATTTCAAGTTATGATTAATTAGATTTTGACTAAATTAAGTGAAAGAATATTAATCATGAGATATTATCGTGCAATGTAATTATTTTGGAAGTTTAACTTGATATCAGGCACTGTTGATATTGCTTCTAGTTGAAGTTAATTATTTTGGTGGCAAATTAAGATTCATCTATAAAAAGATGTTTAAAGCCTGGACTAGAAAATATTCATTGAAATCTGTATGTGGATCATGCATGGAACTCGTATATAGAAGGAAAATATACTTGGGGATGATACTTAAGAATTTTTATTTGGCTCTACTTGAGACTTGAAACAATTAAGATTGATATTTTGATGGAAAGTCAATTAGTAAATCTTGAGAATATTGGTGGATTAAAATGTTTTTGGGTTGGTCGAAAATAGGATTTGTTTGATTTGGAAAAGTTCTTGATGCTTTTTTCTTGTTAAAAAAAAAAAGATCGTTGGAAAGTATAGTACTTTTGATTTTAATCGATATGGATATCATTGTGTTATTAGTATATTCTCTAAGTCTAGTAGATTTACAAGATCCCAAAGTGTTTGCAGTACTGCAAATAAAAATATTTTACTTATTTGAGGAGTTGATCTCAATGTAAAATTATAGAGCTTATATCTTAGTAGAATTTCTTGTAAATCTTTGAACCAGATTATTAGATTCTTGTGAGTTAAATATTTATAAATCAAGGCCATGAGTTGATTATGGATTTTGTATCACCATATGAGAAATGCAAGTGGGATATCATGAGAGGCCGAAATAAGTTTAGCCTAAAAGAAAAGATTCAGGATGATTGAGTAAGCTCCTGAGTAAGTTAATCTAGAATCTTTTAATCGAAGCTTGGAATAAATATCAATTTATATAATGGAATTGTCAAGGGAAACTAGAATTGCATTAGTTCAAATTTGGATCTAGAAGATGGTTACTTGATCATATGATGGTGCAAATATGGTAATTATCTCGAGGGTTAATCTTGATAAGCAAGCATGGAAAGTAAGAATAAAAATTTTGTTTTGATATTATATATGAAAAAAAATGTTGATGATATGGGATCATTAAGAAATTTTGGAGAATATTCATCAGAGTTGCGCAGTGAAAGTATGATGGACTGAGTCACTTTTAAATTGGATAAAAATACTGACTGTGTTTTGGTAACATGTTATGATGAAAGACTATATTGTTCAATAATGAAAGATTTTGTTAATAAGGAGAGGTGAATACTATTGATTCTCAGGTCAATCATGATATGATTATGTTATCTCTCAGATAGACTTTGCTATTTTTGGGTATGCTAAGAAAAATTTGAGTATATTATGACCAGGATTGGTTGATTATTGATTAAATACAGTCTATTTTGTTAAGTATCTAAATAAACCATGCATTATTTTCTCCCATCTTATGATTTATAAGTTTAAGTTAAAAGCTTTGTGGCATATTGAATCATGGTATCAATACTTTGTCTTCTCAGGCATGCTCTTGTGATTTGATACAAATCATTTTTGAGATAGACCGTTGCTATCTAATGATCATCAGTACATGTTCATTTTGTGAATTACATTTCTCGCCATTTAATGATTCGACTCTAAGGTTGGTCATTATCCTTTGAGGGATCAGCACACTACCATGATAAGTGTATGAGATCTATTTCATTTCAAGTTCTATCTCAAACACAACTAATTTTAATCAATCCTATTGTGAATCGATCCTGATCCGATCTCGAGTGAACATGTATCAAGATGATAGTTTCAATCTGAGATTTTAGTTAGTCACTTATCTAGTGTTAATCTTGCGAGTTTATATGAAAGTTTTGATAATTGATTCAAAGTTATCTATCACACTGATTTTTATCGAGAAAAATGAGATCTTGGATTTATATTATTTAATGGGCTGAGCATTTCTAAGTTTGAAAGGCCTAGATCTCTTAAATTTCGAGGACAAAATTTTCTTAAGGGGGAGAGAATGTGAGATACTGGGCTGAAACCAGCAGCCCCAGCCGACTTTAGCCCAACACTCCTTTTGGAAGGGGCAAAACAGGAGATCGCAAACGCGATTGCGATCCCCTCCGACCATTGAAATGGGGCGATAAAACCCCCATTCTTCCTCTTCCTAAGAACACCTCCGAGCCCTCCTCCCTCTCATCCGTCTCCTCCTCTTCCTCTTCCTTCTTCTTCTCCTCCCTCTCCTCTTGCTTCTCAAGTGGCCGGCGTGCCGCCTGATCAATCGCCATCACCCATACGCCTTCCCCTGTTTTGAAGATTTACATCACCTTGGTTCCGAGCGCCGCCGCCGCCGCTTGACCACCGGATCGAGCCTCCCGCGGCCGAGATCTTCCTCCCACCGCCTCTACCACCGCCGGTAAGCTTCTTTCGCTCTTCGATCTCAACCTTAACCATGCTATTTTCCTCCCTTTGCTTTGGCCCCAACCGAGATCACTCAGTTTTCCTCCGGCACCGGGCACCGCTGCGGCCGGCTGGCCGTTGACCGGGCGACAGTCCCTGGCCACCTAGGCCGGCCACCCCGCCGGCCCTCTTTCCCTTCCGTCTCTCCTTCTTCCCCTGTCCGTGTGGGGTTTGGGGAAGGAGGAGGCCCATCACGGGCCAAACTGGGCCCGTTGGCCCCAGTCCATTTCAGGCCCAACTTGGGCCCGGTCCAGCCCGGTTAGGCCCAGTTGGGCCATACCCTATATGGGCCTAATTTGGGCCTATTTGAAACCTGAATCCGAAATCCGGAACCCGAAATCCGAATCCATTTAGCCAATAAATGGAATTTTGCAGTTAAGCCCTTGGTAGTATATTATTTCACAAAAGGGTCTTCTGTAATTTGTATTTGATCCTTATAGAAAAGATTTATTACATAAAGGTCCCCAACTATATTTGTTTGGTCCCTTTACTCAAACTTTATTATGAAATAGTACTATATAATTAGGTATTGGCTCCTGAAATGAATTTTTATTGTATAAATGAACCAATTAGAGGCCAACCTTGGGGGCCTTATTGAGTCGGGTCTATGCGGGCCCATTAGGCCGTGTCCGATGTGGGGCCCTATTGGGCCATATTCATTATGGACTAACTCTGGGCCCTATTGGGCCGTGCCCAGTAGTATTATTTTTGGATTTTGCTTAGCTCTGAAATTAACAAGGAATTAATTAAATTTAAATAGGTGAACCTGATCCACCTATCTGAAGTAGGGGTTAAGCGAGAAGAGGTAAGTAACTAATACTTCAAGTATGATTTCCAAATTATTTGATAAACTGATTAAATTTTGACATATGTTTGTATTCAGTAAAATGGGTCAGGCATGTTAAATTTTATTTGAAAATTATGTTATATGCTCTAAAATCCGTGAAATATGACTGGATAGTTTATGAAATCTATTTTTGTATATATGAAATCTCAGCATGGCTATGACCTGTTCTGGCCCCGCCATGGGGATTATACGTTGGACTGACGACTTATAATCTGTGAGGAACCGGTTTTGACACCGCACCACTGGTGATTAGAATAGTGGTTTCTGGACACCGTTGCCACCGGTGACTAACAATAGTGGTTTCTGGCACTCTGTGCAACCCATGTCACTGGGTTACGTGGTCGTAGCCTATTATGTTGAGATTCTGGTATCAGAGTTTTTGGAAAAATGATAATAAGTTTTGAAAACAGTAAAACGATGTTATTTATGTTTTATTCCAGACATTATCCTGTATTTTGATCTGATATGCTCTGACCCCACTTTGGGATATTTTGTTGCTTACTGGGCTAGTGTAGCTCATTATTTTATTTTCTCTGTTTTTCAGATCCAGAGGCTTGATCGTATGGGATTGGGGAGTGCATTAGATTTTCCGATGATTCTTTCAGTTATTGATATTTTAGTTAGATTAGCTTAGACATTTGAATTATGTTGGCATATGCTATTTTGAAATTTTGTAAAACTGCCTTTGAATAACTTAAATAATTACGTTATTTTAAGCATTTGTATTTGCTTTGATATGATCTGCTGCCTTACATGCCTGTGCGGTCCGCCATGTGGGCGTGCGGCGTCTGCCGCGCCTCGGGTTCGGGGCGTGACAGGAATATGGCGGAGTCTTCTCCTACTGCCTCCCGCCGAGGGTCAGCTTGACCGGGTATCTGACACTGGGAGCCAGCGGGCCAGCCCCCAACGTCAGATTTACGCCGATGCTCACCAATCCGGCAAAACCCTCGTTCTACTATGTTGAACTAATAGGACTAAGTGTTGGAGGAAAGAATTTACCGATACCGCCGAGCACCTTCACAGATACCGGAACTATCATCTACTCCAGCACGGTGATCACCTACCTTCCATCGTCGGGCTACTCTGCACTTCGTGATGAATTCAGCGGCAGATGGCAAACTATTATTCCATGGCGCCTCCACTGCCAATGTTGGATACTTGCTTGCCTTCAGTACTCTATTTTATAACAATCCGAGCTAGCCTCCTCTTGCTTTGGAAAAGCAAACTAAAGTCGAACGAGTGCATGAAATAACCTTAATATTAGGTCATTTGTGTCGGTGAGCATAATAAATTATAATTGAGGGCTGGGATAAGGTTGTATATATGGGAGTTACTTAGACGCTCTTTATGATATTCAATCATAGTTGATGCTGATATATCAAGGTCTAAGATAATGAGTAGAATAATGTTTGACCTCTCTTTCAGTATGTTTTGTGTGAACAGCAAGGGTTTGTACGATAACTTTTATTTATTTATTTATTATGTTTTATGGTGAGCATTCTATGACAGGAACTATATACGGTCTCGATCTATATTTCTGTCGTTGGGTGGATTGAAATAATATTTAAATACAAATCTCCATCGTAGGTTAAAATGATATGTTTGACACTGCAAGTGATTATGGCAAGATTTAGAATTTTTATATTATTTTAGGATTAAAAATTCATATTTATTCCACTTGACTGTTGAAAGTGCTAGTTTGTCGTAAACTTTCTGACGCGCTGTTTTACCCGCGGACCAAGTGAAGTCTAAAGATAGCAAGCGTTTCCTAAAAGCAAAGATAATGCACGAATTACGAATATTATGGATAGTTATATTATTCATGAATTCTAATATTAATAACAACAGACTGTGTCTCTATGAATATACAGACAGTTTTCTCCAAATTATAGTGTATGTTGGTGGGTATGCATGGACTATATGTCGGGAAGAATGAAAGAATCATTTGGATACCTTTGTTTTTTTTGGGAATCATCATCAAATTAAAATCTAAAGCAAAGGAAATTTGGGAATATCTCATGAAGACACTTTGGCAATGGTCACTGCTAGACCTGCTCGTCGAACAGGCCAGACCGGGCTTAGCAATAAGTATGACTAAAATTACTGATTCTATGTACCTGGATTTCTAAGTCCACAAGCATGCTCATTTATCCGAACCTAGCTAGAGTTTGACTGAAATTGGAGGAATATGCAATGAGACTAAAAGAAGTCGGAACCATAGTAATTCCTGAATAGCTAAATTATGTCAAATATATATTTGAGCTGTTGCATGCTAATCATCCGTTATCTCGTTCCTAGTTAAATATGTGAAACATTTGTAGATGAGCTATTGCATGCTAATCATCGGTTACATGTACTTCAAATTATAAGATGCCTGCTTAGTAGTGACCCTTCTGGCGTTTCTGCACAAACTCTTGCAGCATCCTCTGGTAATAAGCTGACGGTCGTTCACCGGCACGGCCCCTGCTCGCCCATCATCAACACCAGGCAAAAGCTGAACCACAGGCAGATCCTCCACCGTGACCAAGCCCGGGTCATTTCCCTCCACAACGGGATATCCGCTGCTTCCAGGAAGGATAAATCGACCGGCGTCACGGTGCCTGACCGTGTCGGCATCTCGTTCAGCACCTCAGACTACATCGTGACGGTGGGCTTCGGCACTCCCAAAAAAAGTTTCTCGGTGATCTTCGACACCGGCAGCGACATCTCGTGGATCCAATGCAGGCCATGCGCCGGCGGGTGCTACTCCCAGAATGAGACGCTCTTCGACCCATCCCAATCGTCTACCTATGCCAATATATCATGCAGCTCAGCCGTCTGCCTCTCATTCGGCTCAGCTTGCGATGCATCATCGACTTGCATCTACGCTGTCCGATACGGTGACAATTCCTCCACTGTTGGCTTCCTTGCGCAGGAGACCCTCACCTTGACGCCCTCTAACGTGCTGACAAACTTCGAATTCGGGTGCGGGGAGAAGAACAAAGGCCTCTTCGGTAGCGTCGCCGGGCTGGTAGGGCTCGGCCGTGGCGAGGTGTCATTGGCATCGCAAGCAGCACAGGAATATGGCGGAGTCTTCTCCTACTGCCTCCCGCCGAGGGTCAGCTCGACCGGGTATCTGACACTGGGAGCCAGCGGGCCGGCCCCCAACGTCAGATTTACGCCGATATTGCTCACCAATCCGGCGAAACCCTCCTTCTACTATGTTGAGCTAATAGGACTAAGTGTTGGAGGAAAGAATTTACCGATACCGCCGAGCACCTTCACAGATACCGGAACTATCATCGACTCCGGCACGGTGATCACCTACCTTCCATCGTCGGGCTACTCTGCACTTCGTGATGAATTCAGGCGGCAGATGGCAAACTATTCCATGGCGCCTCCACTGCCAATGTTGGATACTTGCTATAATTTTACTGGGGTTGGTTCGATATCATTGCCTTCGGTTGGTCTAAGATTTAGCGGCGGAGTGACGCTCGATGTCGATCCTTCGGGCATACTTTATCCTGCGAGCATCTCGCAAGCATGTCTAGCGTTTTCTGGAAACAGCGATCCGAGCTCGATCTCCATCATTGGCAACACGGTGCAGCGGACGTACGACATTGTTTATGATGTTGCCAGGGGAATGATTGGGTTCGGAGCCGGAGGCTGCAGCTGACGGATGGATATGGTAGTTATGACTTCTGATTGATGAGCCAATCTGGTAATCAAAAAACAAGAATAATGAAGCGCAGGAGTGATGCGCAGATGTAATAGAATAACGTGGACAAACTTACTACTGCTATATATCTTTGTTGTTGCTGTTGTTTTACGGAAACTGTTATCTTTATGCCAGTCAGTAATAGACCTTTCAGCTACCGTGCCTATGGTTGATTCCCAGTGGCTCTCTTGTAGGTGTAGGAGTTTTGAACGAGGAGACTCGGGAATCCATTGAGTTCTCCTCTCTCTCTTTCTCTCTCCCTTTAAAGTACTAATCCGTTTCGCTGCTGGTGCTTTGAGTTTTAATGACTTTCTGCTTGATTTTTGGGTCAGATCCAACTTCGACATAAGGATTCGATGAGACCCAGGGCCAACTAAGGAATTATTTTTCAGAAGTTGCCATGGCGCAAAAAGCGTAGCCCATCGTCCAAGACTTCCAGTCGCTGCATGGCCCCCCTGTAGCCTGTGGGTGCTGGTGTTAGTGTTCGACCATATGCATGAGGGGGTAGCGCTTGGACGCTGTGCTTGCCAAACTTGGTATGTGGAGGTCTGCACGCAAAGCCTTCAATCGAGTCCAGTCATATCGGATACATCTTGGAGAATTCGTCTCCATCATCATCCGATGCTGCTGATGCAGTTGCTGGTGAGTTTGATGCAGTTAATAACGTCGAAGATAGTGGATAATTGGCCAATCTGAATGTGAAATTGGACGATCGTTTGCTACCTGCGAAGGTGCGATTAATGTTGGAGGAGGAACAGGCCGTCCTCAGCGCCTTAAATTCCATCCAGTCAGACTGACTCTATGACGAAGAATCGATGATGATTATAAATTATTATAATAAAGAGTCTTGAGCCTGATCATGACAGCAAGCTAATTTATGCGGGAAGTGGAAGGTTGCTCGTCTTGTTTGACAGAAATTATTTTAGAAGACCTAGATTCTGTTTAAACCCTTTTCAGATGATGAAAATTTTAAAATTGTAATCTAAACGCAACCATGCATCCACGAAAAGATTTGTGGTGGAAAAAAATCATGAAATATTAGTGTATTACGAGTGTCTCGTATGTTATTGCTATTAAAAATTGAATATCTTTATGTTAAAAATCCAGTACTAAAATGGGTTTCTTTTCTTCTTTTTTTTTTTTTTGCGCAATAGCGGCTCACACACTACAGGTGTGAATGCAGCCAACAAAATTAGAAAATAGAGAAACTGATTTCTCTTAGTTCGCAAAGAGTTTCTCAACATCAACAAGAAGGAAGAGATTGTAATAATTCTACTAATTTCAATGTCAACAACATCTACGTTAGGAGTAATGCTACTAAATTCTTCTGCACTAAATGACGC
Source organism: Phoenix dactylifera (assembly GCF_009389715.1). Taxonomy (NCBI): domain Eukaryota; kingdom Viridiplantae; phylum Streptophyta; class Magnoliopsida; order Arecales; family Arecaceae; genus Phoenix; species Phoenix dactylifera. The sequence goes on from NW_024069877.1 coordinate 20,632, forward strand.
GGGATGAATGCGAGGGATTTAAACATAAGGGTTATCAGTAAGTTATGTTGATTAACTAGCCTAATTGTAACAGAAAATTCAGTCACATATGAGCTAAGAAAACATTAACATGAGCATAGTAATTTCAGGATTAGTTATCCGTATGTGCTAATTCATTAAGGACTTAGAGTAATGGACCATTGTGGTTGAGAAACCACTAGATTAGGACACTTTCTTCAATAAATCAGACCTAGAGTTGAGGTTTACCAAATATTGAACTTCTAGAATTCTTCTGGAGAAGGATCCTTGATCTCACTCTCGAAGGTTGATGATTGGATAACCAAGCTTCATCTCCGTTGCAACAGGCCCCTTTTGCTATTGGTTTGGAAGGATAGTTGACCCAATGACATGGAGAACTTTAAGGACCTGCGAAGAAACAGGGATTAGAACTTTGGCGTGAGAGGGGAATGGAAATCACAAAAGAAAAGGAAGGCGAGAGAAGGTAGGGCAGCGGTGGATGTGGTAGTGGCTTCAGGGCCTCACGCCCAACCTTCTCTCAAGGTGACAAAGCAAGATTGCTAAGGAAGAAAGAAGCTCTTTTTATTTATTCATCAACTGAAATTACAAAATATCATGAGGAGGTATTTATAGACTTTCCTCATGATTTGAAATTTAAACACATAATGAATGGCGCTCCACATTTGAAGGCTTGGTTGCTAGAGAAAAGGAAAGAAAGTTGGCCGGCTTTAAGGGGGGGATTTGAAAAGTTGTTGGCTCTCATTTGAAATTTTCTTGCATTTAAATTGTGGCCGACCTCTTGGACTTTGAATTTGGGTGACGTGTCAACTTGTATGAGGTGGCATGGTGATTGGTTCTTTTAATTTTGACTCTTCCATTTGGCATTATCCTCTTGGTTGAGATGATTGCTGATGTGGTGTTGAGGTGGCATCTGGTTGAGATGATTGCTGATGTAGTGTTGAGGTGGTGTCCAATAGGTGGCACATAGCATGTTGCATAGTGATTGGTTCTTCTGTTGAGGTGGCATGACGTTGCATTGGTTCATTCGATGAGATGATGTGGTCGGCTCCTTATGCTTGACTTCATCCTGATTGGCGTGCTTCCATTGGTTGGAGTGGTGGTAAGGTGGCTAGCTGATGTTGATGTGGATGCCTGTAATGACCCCCAAATTTTTTTTAATATAAAAAGGGATAGAATAGTCCTTTAAAATTGATATAAGGGGAAAAATTAAAAGAAATCAAAAGATAATGGCATAGTTGTAGATGCGTTGAAGTGGTAAGGGTAAAATTGAAAGGAATCAAAAGTTAATGACATAACAGTAGATATGTTGAAGTGTTAGGGGCAAAATGGAAATTTTTGGTGTGTGATGTGACTTAATTCATGGGTTTGGCTCAAACATTGGATTTGAGGCAGAGAGGAAGAGAAGTCTCAGGCGGTGGGTTTTTTAACAGAGAAGGAGAGTCATAGAGAGAAAAGAAAGGAAGGAAAAGAAGAAGGAAAAAGAGAGAAGAAGAGAAGGAAATGTTAGAAATATGCCCTAGAAGCCAATTTGGCTGACGCATTATTTTATTCTGGGACATAAATTTGTACTTGACCTAATTATGAATTTATGAAGTTAGGCATTCTTTTCATTCATGTTCTTATGTGTCTATGAATCGTCCAAGGAATTAATAAGATGATGAGGCATATTCTCAAGAGTTGAGAATTTGAGGCATGTGTCATCGGTGATTAATTTCTGAAATGCTCCTGATGATCGATGGATCATCACGAGAACGGTGATTGATCCGCTGAGATTAGTGCACATATTGCTTTCTTTGATAGACGAGTCTTAAGTCCACAGTGTAGGGACACTGGAGCAATTGTGCAAGTGTTTGTTAGAGAACAAGGGTACTGAGCGTGACCAATACAAGAAGTCATTTGGATGTCTATCTACTCGTCAGTGACTTGCTTGATGTTGCAGTAGTGTGACTGGTCCTTTGACCTGCGGTGCTTCAGCTACTCACAGTGAGGTTATTGTAGTTTGACTGCACACATACATGGTCTCTAGCCATATGGGTCCATGCAGTGTAGATTGGCTGCTTAGGTTCACTGTAGGAATAGGGTATGCACCTATAAGGAATCTATCGACCTTGATAGATAAGGAGAGATCCTATGTGATTTATAAGACTGAGTTCGTAAGACCTCGGCCGGGGCAGTATGCACAGTGGAGAAAGAGTTTTCCACTCTCGAACTTAAGTCGAATAAATCTTCACATACGACAGACGATGGGGTTTGACGAGTTGTCCATGACCTCCGTCCTGTAGGGATCCACGATAGTAGGACTGTATCACACAATAACTGCACCTAGAGGTTCATCATTCCATTCTGCTGGATAGCCACTACATGCTGCTAGGTATCACTGGTGGATGGTGAGACTCACAGAGATTATCTCGATGATCGATAAACCCTAATGAGTAGAGTTGGAATCGTTCCGACCCATTGAAAGGAGTTTTCAATGACATTATGATAGAGATCACAATATATCTCACTACCAGTCAGAATAGAACCTATGGGGTCACACACACTAGAAGTATTGACCGATCCGATGGTTGAATCGTGATTAGGAATCACAAGTAATCAATTCGATTGATAAACAGTTGAAGAAGGAACAATGGAATTAATTAATTGGACTTAAACAAAAATCCTACTTCGAGTAGGATTCCCAGAGTCTTAATTGAATTAGGACTGGAAATCCTATTTGGAGTAGGACTGGGATTCCTACTTGGAGTAGGATTCCTACAATCCTAATTAGATTAGGAGTTTTGAATTAAATTTGGATTCCTACTTGGAGTAGGATTCCCAGAGTTCTAATCGGATTAGGACTTCGGATTCAAATTAGAGTCCTAATTGGATTAGGACTAAAATTAAATAAGTCCCAATTAGATTAGGATTTCTTAAGTCCTAAATAATTATTAATCTAATGAATTAACAAGACTCCTAATTGGATTAGGATTGAAGAGTTCAATTGAGTCATAATTGATTTGAGTTCTAATTAGATTAGAACTTACCTAGATTAGATCCAATTTGGTTTACCCTTGGACTAAGCCTAATTACATTAGGGCTTAGCCACATTAGGGCATCCCAATCCTCCTTAGAGGAGGATTAGGGCTAACCAAGAGGGAGGGGATTGCGCCCCTCCCCTTTTTCCTCCTTGTGCAGCAAGACAAGAGGGGCCGGCGCCCCTCTTGGAAATAAGTCAAGGGCTCCTAACTTGTAGGAGCCCTTCATGCCTTTAAAAGGAGAAGTGGGCGGCACCCTAGGGCATTCAATTGAAGTCCTATTCCTCTCCAACTCGTGGCCCCCTTCCTCCCTTTGGTCTTCAGCCGCAAGCAAGGAAGAACAAGAAGAAGGCCTTGGCGGCCTCCTCCCCTTCCCTTCCTTCTTCCAACGCAGGGAAAAGAAAAGGCTGTGTCTAGCCTTTTGGTTTTTCTTCAAAGATCCTTTCTTCTTCTTTCTCCTTCCAAGCATAATCAAGAGTTGATTAAAAGGGAAGAAATTAGCCATCAAAAAAAAGTCTCTGCAAGGGAGCTAGCATCCCGGGGAGACAAGAAAACCTTGATCGGTCCTCTACTTCGTGTGGATACCCGTAGAGGCCGGACGCTTGTGCGGCTTCAAGCGAGCCCTCTTCCAAAACCACGATCATCAAGTTGCGGTGATCACCTACCTACACAAAGGTGAAGATTTGATCTTCCTAATATAGTTAAAAGTTTTTAATTCTAATCTATCTACGAACGGAAGAGGCATGCGCGGAAGAGGCATGCGCGGGATGAACCGTTCATCGCATGAACGTTGTTCAAAAACTATTCGTAGATAGATAAGGATTAAAAACTTTTTAAAAATATTAGAAGATCAGATCTTCACCTTGTGCGGGTAGATGATCACCGCAAACTGAAGTTCGTGGTTTAGAATGAAGGTTCGTTTGAAGCCGTTCAAGTGCCCGGCCTCTACAGGTATCCACACGAAGCAGGATCCAATCCAAGCTCTCTATCTCACCGGGGTGCTAGCTCCCTTGCAGAGATAACTTTTGATGGCTGATCTCCTCTCTTTCTTTCAACTCTTGAATGTACTTGAGAGGAGGAAGAAGAAGGATGCAAGAGGATGAAGAATCAAAAGGTTGCTTGCAGCCTTTTCAATTTCCCTTGCATTGGAAGAAGGAAGGGAGGAAAGGAGTGCCGCCAAGCCTTCTTTTTCTTCTTCTTTGCTTGCGGCTGAAGACCAAGGGGAGAAGGAGGGTGGCCACGGCTGCAAGGAGGAGAGCATCATCTCATTAGGGCATCAGCCCCTTTTCACCTCCTTTTAAAGCATCTAGGGCTCCTACAAGTTAGGAGCCCTAGACTTTTTTCCAAGAGGGGCGCCGGCCCCTCTTGTGTTGCCGCACCAATGAAGCAAAGGAGGAGGGGCTTGAGCCCCTCCTTCTTGTGTTGCCCTAATCCTCATCTAATGAGGATTGGAAGCCCCTAATGTGGTTTAGCCCTAATCCAATTAGGCTTAGCCCAAGGGTGAACCAATTTGGATCCAATCTAGATAAGTCCTAATCCAATTAGAACTTAAATCAATTTTGACTCAATTGAACTCTTCAATCCTAATCCAATTAGGAGTCTTATTGATTCATTTGATTAATAATTAATTGTGACTTAAGAAACCCTAATCCAAATTAGGACATATTTAATTTTAGTCCTAATCCAATTAGAACTCTAATTTCAATCCGAAGTCCTAATCTGATTAGGACTCTAGGAATCCTACTCCAAGTAGGAATCCAATTTTAATTCAAAACTCCTAATCTAATTAGGATTGTAGGAATCCTATTCCAAGTAGGAATCCCAGTCCTACTCCAACTAGGATTCCCAGTCCTAATCTAATTAGGACTCTAGGAATCCTACTTGAAGTAGGATTTGTGTTTAAGTCTAATTAATTAATTCTCTTTGTTCCTTCTTCAACTTAATATCAATCTAATTGATTACTTGTGATTCCTAATCACGATTCAACCATCGGATCGGTCAATACTTCTAGTGTGTGTGACCCCATAGGTTCTACTCTGACTGGTAGTGAGATATATTATGATCTCTACACAATATCATTGAAAACTCCTTTCAATTGATTGGAACAATTCCAACTCTACTCATTAGGATTTATCGATCATCGAGATAATCCCTATGAGTCCCACCATCCACCAGTGACACCTAGCAGCATGTAGTGGCTACCCAGTAGAATCGAATGATGAACCTCTAGGTGCAGTTATCATGTGATACAGTCCTACTATCGTGGATTCCTACAAGACGGAGGTCATGGATAACTCGTCAAACCCCTTCGTCTGTCATATATCAAGATTTATTCGACTCGAGTTCGATAGTGGAAAACTCTTTCTCCACTTTATATTACTGCCCTGGCCAAGGTCTTAGAACTCAGTCTAACAAATCACATAGGATCACTCCTCTTCTATCAAGGTCGATAGATTCCATGTAAGTGCATACCCTACTCCTACAGTGAACTTACTGCAGCCAATCTACACTACAAGGACCCATATGACTAGAGACCATGTATATGTGTAGTCAAACTACAATAATCTCACTGTGAGTAGCTGAAGCACCGCAGGTCAAAGGACCAGTCAAACTACTACAACATCAAGCAAGTCACTGACGAGTGGATAGACATCCAAGTGACTTCTTGTCTTGGTCACGCTCAGTACCCTTGTTCTCTAACAAGCACCTGCACTATCACTTCAGTGTTCCTACACTGTGGACTCAAGTCTCGTCCAGGAAAG
>NW_024069878.1:0-26488 GCF_009389715.1 Phoenix dactylifera
ATTCATAAATGCTCTACTTTTCTTCGCCTAGCCTATTTACTCCATTTAACCTAGGAATAACTTTCTCTTATAAAATAGTAGAATAATTTAACCCATTATTTTCACCTCGATTACTCTATTTAACCCAACTGCTCGATTTTTTTATTCCGCTTCCAAATGCAACCTAAGATGTGGCAGGTGGCGCTTGCTTAATTTTTAATTCTCACCATACTTGAATCATGGCAGTGGAGCAAATTGAGTTGGGATTACAACTTTGTTTTTCTTGTTCATTTTCTATACTTAAAAGATTGAAATAGGAGATATTTGTCCTCCCATTAACATAATGGAGAATGTACTTTACTAGCAAAGGGGGTCAGTAAATGATTTAAAAGGTTCTGCCAGATAATTATTCTTTTAGGGCAATGGTATGTTTATAGCAAGAAGGCATTCTTTTTGGTATCCTGGGAATTCAGCAGTATATTGATTTGAATAAGTCATGACAACTTGATTGGGATTTCTTGTATTTCAAACTATGGTTTGGGATGAAGTATATTGGATCAAGGAGTTTCTTTGGTTTGATTCTCGTGATTATCTAATAGCACAATTCTAGTATTTTTTCAAAAAGTTATGGAGCATTAGGTAGCATGATTTCTTTTCTCATTTGTTTACTTGCTGTCCAGATAGAGATTGGTAGCACAGATGCTGGATAGGGCTTCATGGGTGGTTTAGCTTTTATAATGAGGAATAAGGAATTGCTATTGTTGAAAGTGAATCCTAGGTTCTTCGGTGTTGAAAGTGAATCCTGATCGGGTTGCCTACGTACCCCTTCATAAGGGGGATCAAGCCATACGTAGTTCTTTTTAAGTTTTAAAACGCAGCGAAAAAATCGAATCAAACAATTTAATTCATGCATGCTTACAAGATCAAATCTAGAAATCAGCACCTTAAGAATACATAGGATTATGCCAGAATCGTTTAAACAATTATGCTAAAACTTTCATGCATGATTAACTATCAGATCTGAAACTTAAGAACTCTATTCCGATTAATCTCCGAATATCCATCGAATGGATTCTGGAGATAACTCCGTGAGGAGCCCCAGCGGAGGGTAAAACCTCGGGGAATCAGACCTAGACCCTGACTCCAAAATAAAATATTGATGTGGGATTAATACCTTTTATGATGGAAGAAACTTATGGATCTGATCCTTGACTTCACAGCCACGCACACGAATGGCCTCTATGAGAAGTACACGCGAAGCCCTAGGTAGATCGTCTTCCGCGGGAGTGCTAGCTCGCGCAGGAACGCAGCAATGGCTGAAGCTTTCTCCTTCTAAACACTCAACCTTTGATTGTTCTTCAAGGAGATGGAGGATGGACGTGAGGAAGAAGGAGAAGAAGGGATGGAGGCCCTCAGAGATTTTTTTCAGAATTTTTTGAAACCTCTAAATATGGTATATATTGAACCCAAGGCATGGGGGTCTTTTATAGCCAAAAGATCCCCCCACGTATCACACCTAATTTAGCCAACTAATTTGGCTGATAAAATTTTCAAAAAATTCTGGTGGTTTGGGAGCTAAGAGGAGATAAACATATCCAAATTTCGTGCATTTTCGATGCCTAAAAGATAGGAATTCATGCGTCCAAAATTCAGCCGCAGACCACCCTATTTCATGCACCATGCAATCCCTACAAATTAGGAAATTCATCTAAATCTTTCTAGAAAGATTTAAGGCGCCATTTTTATAGAAATTATAGCCCCACGCCTCCTCTCTTCTCACGCCAATTTTTGGCCAAAAATAAAGAGGATAGGCGTAGAAAATATTGAGAATAAATTAAGGTGTCATTCTTCTCCAAGAAGATAAGAATGGGTTCCTAAAAATTTAGGGATTCTTCTCCTTATCCAATTCTGATTATTTGGACTCATAATCCTCATCAAATAAGGTCTTCTAATTGATTTAGATCAAGCCCAATCCAATTGGATCAAGTCTCATCAATTGGGTCAAGCTCAATCTACTTGGGTTGAACCCAATCCAATTAGGTCAAACCCTGATGCAGCCCAAATTGAATCCTATTCAATTTGGCTCAACCTAAGCCCAATTACTCAATCAAATTGAGTTCATTAGCAATCTAATTGCTAATTAATCCTCCAATAATTCAATAATTATTTTAATACAATTTTTGCTTTGGATAATTTGTCAATCGAATTGACCAAATTACCCGAGAATGATTCTTAATCATCAATCAGCCATTTGATCAACCTAAAAACTTCTATGCGTGTGACCTCATAGGTTCGAACCTAAGCCGGTAGTATAGGAACGTCTTCCTATACTAATCGATGTGACCATCTAGCAATGGTACCCGACGTCCGGATAGGCCGAATATATGCGAAGCAAATATTCTGGAACCCTGGACTATGGTTACTGTATAATTCAATCCCTTTGACTCCTAATACCAGGATGACTTAGAGCTCACTGTCAACCCTATAATTAGTACATCCATTATGTGATTAACTTTAGATATCCCGTGACTCCTCACTGGGATTACCCTGGCCAAGGTTTTGCTAAATTAATCACAAGACATTATCTCCTGTTTGCAGGAGGGGTCAATTCCATCTCGACTCACAACTGACTACGCAAGTACTTGACTGCACCCAGTGACCTTCCGTCACTGAATTAGAAATTTAGGTAGTCCGGTACCAAAGTATAGTGAGTTGCTTGCTAGTCACAGGTTGCGATCTCAGGTCAGAGGGCCAAACTTATACCCATATCCACTCGGAACATCTCTTGACAGTAGAGCATTCCAAAATTGGTCACGTTCAGTGAAATGTGCTCCTACTCTTCACCTGTATGGCATACCAGTGTCTCCACACTCCTTGGTTAAGAGGACAACCAACGTATATGTCGCACAACGACCTAATCTCGATAATGTTGTCGTCCTAGTAATAACATATCATTTGGTCGCGAACAAGTTTAAAGACTCAAAGATAAATCCTCCTTTATCATAACATAAGTCCTAAGGACTTCATCATATAAGAGTTCATTTGAAGATGAAATGATGAATAATGCCAAATAATACTTTATTAATTTGTTAATTTATTTACAAAATTCAATCATCAATATGCTGATGATTGACATTTAGGATACAATTCTCAACAACTCCCACTTAACCTAAAGCCAATCGGCACAGTATCTAATACCCATCTTCAACTTGTATTCGTTGAACTCTTTGATGCCGAGGACTTTGGTAAATGGGTCAGCCATATTTTCTTTTGTTTCAATTTTCTGTAGAATCCGCCACTGTGTGCTGCTTGGAACTCTTCCAGTAGATAGCACCACCCTTAAAAGTGAAGATATATCTCGACACGCTCTTGCTATCATCTTGATCTGACTGAAAACTTGAATCGGTATATCCCTCATGTTTTAAGTCAGAATCACCGTAGACAAGCCACTGATTTATAGTATTTCTCAAATACTTAAGGATGATTTTTACAACCTTCCAATGGTTGCTACCTAGATCAGACTGGTATCTGCTCACTACTCCTAGTGAGTATGCCACGTCTGGTCTAGTACATATCATGGCATACATTATAGATCCCACTGTCGAAGCATATGGAATTCTATCCATACTCTCTCTTTCTTGAGGAGTTGTCGGACAATCTCTTTTAGAGAGATTAATTCCATGGCCCATCGGAAGATAGCCTTTCTTAGAATTAATCATACTGAACCTCTTCAGTATAGTATCAATGTATGTGGATTGGGATAATCCAAGCAATCTTCTAGATCTATCTCTATAGATCTTCATCCCTAGGATGTAAGATGCTTCTCCCAAATCCTTCATGAAAAATTGAGATGATAGCCAAACCTTTATTTCTTGTAATGTAGGAATGTCATTCCCGATTAAAAGAATGTCATCCACATACAAAACAAAAAATATGATAACTGAACCATTTGCCCATTTATAAATGCAAGGTTCCTCTTCATTCTTAATGAAGCCATATGTTTTGATTACCTTATCAAAACGTATATTCCAACTCCGTGAAGCTTGCTTTAATCCATAAATGGATTTTTGAAGCTTGCACACTTTAGACTCATCTGCAGATGTAAAACCTTCAGGTTGTATCATATACACCTTCTCTTCTAAATCTTCATTTAGAAAAGCGGTTTTAACATCCATCTGCCAGATCTCATAATCTAAGTGTGTTGCTATCGCAAGCATAATCCGAATGGACTTGAGCAATGCCACAGGAGAAATGTCTCGTCATAGTCAATACCATAACGTTGACGATATCCCTTGACAACCAGACGGGCTTTATAGGTCTCTACCTTTTCGTCTGCGCCCCGTTTCCTTTTGAATATCCACTTACACCCTATGGGTTTAATTCCTTCGGGTGGGTCAACTAATGTTCAAACATCATTGACCTTTATGGATTTCATTTCGGATTGCATGGCTCCAAGCCATTTATTAGAGTCATACCTCTGCATTGCATCCATATATGTGATCGGATCCTTATCGTTTTCATCAAGTTCGATAGGATCCCTGTCCCGGACCAAGAAACCCTAGTATCTGTCCGGCTGACGTGGTACTCTACCTGATCGCCTTAATGGTGCATCTAATATGGGTTCTGGATCTGATCTAATCAAATCTGACTCAACTGGTTCAGTAGATGGTGTCGGATCTTCTACATGTTGAACTTCCTTAAGCTCAACATTAGAGCTTTTAGTTCCTTCACTAAGAAATTCTTTCTCTAAGAAAACAGCTCTATTGCTTACGAACAACTTTTGTTCTTCAACAAAGTAGAAGTAATATCCTTTAGTTTCTTTAGAATAACCAACAAAGAAACATTTGTCAGACTTGGGTTCAAGTTTGTCTGTTTTCAAATGTTTGACGTACGCTGGACACCCCCAAACCCTAAAGTGAGAGAGCATCGGCTTACGTCCAGTCCACATCTCATGTGGTGTTTTATTTACAGACTTACTTGAAACTTTATTTAGAATATAGCAGGCTGACTCAAGTGCATATCCCCAAAAAGATATGGGCAGACTCGCAAACCCCATCATGGATCGAACCATGTCTAACAGAGTTCGATTTCTTCTTTCTGATACACCGTTATACTGTGGTGTACCAGGAGGAGTCCATTGGGAGAGAATCCCATTTTCTCCTAGATATGTCAAAAACTCACTGGTGAGGTATTCACCTCCTCGATCTGATCGAAGAGTTTTTGTTGCCCAGATAGACAACCCAAGGGAGGGGGGGTGAATTGGGTTTTAAAATAATTTGAATAATTAAAACGATGTGGTTGACTAATTAAAAATTATTGCAAGTTATTTAATTAATGCTAAGTGTTGTGAGTGATGTGAGGGGAAGAAGAAGAGAGACAATCCAACACAAACACAAGGTTTTATAGTGGTTCGGAGCTAACCCTTGCTCCTACGTCCACTCCCCAAGTCTCACTTGGAAATTCACTATAACCCCCTTGGATTGCAGCCGGTTGTTTTCCAAGCTCACAACCAAACTTGTTGTTTTACGAGCTCACGACGAACTCGGTCGGTTTTTCCAGGCTCACCGACTAGAACCGCCCCGATTGTTTTTCCGGAATCACAATCAAACCCTTACACACATTGGTTTTAACTCGGCTCACCAACCAACCTCAATCCCCTTGATTCAATCCCCGATTGAACCAAGTAAATACAAGTTGTAGAAAGAAAACAGAAAATGAGCTTCTCAAAAAGCAGATGAAAACAATATGAACAATAAATGAAGTTAAGAAGCCTCAAACGCTTTTAGATTGGAGATGAGGAATGGCTTCTTAAACTTCTGGTCTCCTCTTGAAAGAGTAGTCGACTTGAATGCAGGAGAAGGAGGCTTTAATTGCTGGGAAGATGTAGTTGGAAGCAGTAAATGCAGATCTTCCTCTTTTTCGTTGAAGAGCACGTTGCAGAGCTTGAATGCTTGATTAGTTGAAGTGGAATGGTTGTTCTCTGCCTTGCTACAGTCCTCTGTGGCTATTTAAGCCAACCCCCATGGAAACTAGCCGTTAGAGTGCTTTTTCTGCTCGTTCTGAACACTCTGCGCAGCCTGACAATATGACCGTTGGTGGGTTGGAGTCGACTCGCGCGATCAGGAGTCGACTCGGCTGTAGCGGGAGTCGACTCAAGATTTTCCGGAGTCGACTCGGCAACTGTTCCAAATTTGAATTAAAGTTGCCTTCACGACTGGGAGTCGACTCGTCTTGACCTGGAGTCGACTCGTCAACTTCTGGAGCTGACTTGGCAATTTTGGAGTCGGCTCATCCACTGAAGTCCGTGGATCCAATTTTGAATTTTGTCCACTCGAGTCGACTCGACTGTCCTGGGAGTCGACTCGAATCTCAGAGCCCGAACTCCCGACCCTCTGTCTTTTGGCTCGTCCAGTCTTGGAGTCGACTCGAACTTCCTTGGAGTCGACTCGGCTCTCAGTTTCCGAAAGATGGTCTTCTGCCTTTTGACGTGAAGCTGTCTTGGAGTCGACTCGAGCTGTCTGGGAGTCGACTCGAATCTCAGAGGCAGTAACTTAGTTTTCTGTCTGTCTTGGGGTCGCGGTGTCTTGGAGTCGACTCGCGTATTGCGGGAGTCGACTCGAATCTCAGAGTCCATAAAATGCTCTCTGACTTTTTCTTTGTGTACCGCTGAGAGTCGACTCTTGCTTTCTCTGGAGTCGACTTGCCACCTATCGGAGTCGACTCGCGTTCTACTGGAGTCGACTCGAATCTCAGACCCGAAAACTGTTCTCTGACTTTTCTGCCTGTGACTGCTTAGAGTCGACTCTTACTTCCTTGGAGTCGACACGGTGAACATCGGAGTCGACTCGCGCACTTCGGGAGTCGACTCGCTGACAGGTTCTGAGTTGAAGCTTTCTGTCCTTCTGTCTGTTCTCAGTCGGAGTCGACTCGTACTTATCTGGAGTCGACTCGAGCTCGTGCCAGTGAACTTGATACGCTTGGAGTCGTCTCGTGATACTCGGGAGTCGACTCGAGTCTCAGACATTGGTTCAAACAGACTCCTTAACTTATCCAAAAATTATGAACCAAGTCTTGGGACACTTAGATAGGATTTTCACTGAAACACTCAATTGAATTCATTAGTAATCAAAAGATATACTCAAATGCTTTGAGCTCATCAAAATCAAATGGGGTTTTAATCAATCACTCCACAATCTCCCCCTTTTGATGATGACAAAACTTTGAGTATATGTAAAATGAATTGCTCAATAAATAATGAAATAAAATCCATAAATGAATTCAAATGTCTGGTAATTCAATTTATCCAAGCTTGAAAGGAGTGAAACAATAAATTTCGGAGTTAAAGCTCCCCCTTTCATTTGGAATTATATAAGCCTTCATATTATGCAATCAATTGTTTGGCTTATATGTCATTAATGATTTAGTTTGATTAAAATTCAGATTCTCCCCCTCAACATATGCATTCAACTATGTTTTGATTCTCTGAATTTCCTTTTAATGCTTTGAAGTTTTTGAACTGAATTTTTTGTATTTAGAGGGAAAATCTGTCAATTTGTTCTTGTGTAGGATTCAGCTAATCTCCGAATATCCCTTGAATAGATTCTGGAGATTACTCCATTAGGAGCCCCAAAAGAGAGATAATGAGCCTCGAGGTATCGAATCCACTTAGAACAAATTTGTGTGTTTTTAAGAGTTTTATGTTTTTATTGATTTCCATTGATTTCTTTTACATATTTCGCCCCTTTTACATACTTTATACATATTTCTCCCCTTTTTTTTACATATTTTATTTCTCCCCTTTTTTGTCATCATATCAAAAAGGAGGCAATCACACACAATCAATGGCACAACCAATCATCAAATGGCACATAATTGAAGATAAAATGTCTACTCATTGTATTGATATGAATGTGAATACATGTGAGAATACAATAAGTAAAGTAAAACAAGACAAAACACAAAAACATCTATGGCCTCCTCGAGGATGAGGCACCTCCTCTCGAGGATGTGGGTCCTCCTCTCGTGGATGTGGCTCCTCCTCTCAATCGGCTCTGCTCCATGAGGAGGGTGACTGCATCTGTAACATGGCCAAGCTGCGTGATAATAGACGTAGTGGCTCTGCTATGTGTAGTGGAGAGCTCAGTCACCGACGTCTGAAGCCCAGTCACCGACGTCTGAAGTGCGTCCAGCTTGTCGATGAGTACATTCGACAAGCGCTCGGCCCCCTCGGTGGTGGTGTGCATGTCACGACCTATATCCTCTCGCATCTGTCTAGTGGTGCTCGTGACCTCACTCATGCTGTGGAACTGGGCCTGGACCAAACTCCGGACATTGTAGATCTCTTCCCGTACATGAGCCGTCATGTCAGTCACGGCTGTCAAGGAAGGGACCAACTGAGAAGATACGGGTGCAGGAGTGGGAGCAGGCACCGCACCTCGGAGCTCCCGAAGCAGCTCATCCCTCACATCTCTGACTATCTCCTGTCGCAGCTCCCGGAGCTGCTCAGGATCAATCCGGACCTCCATGGATGGTGGAGCCGAGGAGGAAGGTCCGGCGGAGGTGGTAGGAGCAGGAGGAGTGGATGGAAGGTCTGGATGGTCTGGAAGGTCTGGGTAGTCTGAATCGGGCTCAGGACTGGGTGAAGGTCTGGTGGTCTGAGCGGTGAGGGTAGACTTCCTAACCCATACCCCCTCTCTCTTTCGAAACCCCATCCTGTGTAGGATCCCCGCACGCGTGCGATCAGTCCATCGCAAAGCGCGAAAGGGCTCCCCCTCAGAAATGGGAACCTCGTACTCCCTAAAAAGAAGGGTGAAAATCATGCCGTATGGGAGGGTGAGCCTAGGTCTATCTAGGGGCTCACACATATACCTATAGATGAGCTTAGAAAAGTTGATTGGGGTGTCCTGAAGGATATAGAACATAAGAGCTAGGTCTCTCTCATTTACAAAATCAAATCTCCCTGTCTTAGGAAAGATGGATCTAGACAAAATACTCAAGAGGATCCGCACCTCAATCGGTAGTGAGCTCGCGGATACCTCGTCTAGAGGTGACTGGGGTGGATGTCCTAGAACGGCCGTAAGGGCCTCAACCCTATCCTCAGGGTGTGCGGGAGCCACCCCTGCTAATGGAAGGTGGAGGATGTGGGCAATAAGATCCTCCGTGACACGCAAAGGGACACCGGCTACTGTGCCCTCGATACCTCCATCTCCCCGATGGACGGTACCATAGAACTCTCTAATAAGGCTCGGGTATGTGGGGAGGTCCAGTGTAAGGAAGTACTCTAGGCCCTGGGCCCTAAGTCTATCACCTATGGTGAACCCTTCCCGGGAGAGGAAGTCGAAATCGACATACCTCCCGGTGGAGACGACCTTCCCGGCCAATGGCCTCGCGGGAACCGCCCTAGGCGGGGAACGAGCCGGAGGTGGTTGCCTCGCGGGATCGTGCCGCGCCTTGGAGCGCCGCTCGGGACCGGCCTCGGGTCGGGACCTCTTCCTAACTACGGTCTTACGTGGCATTTTGACCTAAACTGAGAGGAAAAACCTAGAGGACGGTGAAGGACCGACGGAAAAGACTCGGAACCGACCGGGAATGACCTAGGAAGGGAGGAGAACTCAATGTCCGGCGAAGAATCGACGGAAAAATGGCTTGGAGACGATCGGGGACGACCTAGGAGTCGGCTCTAGGGCTTTTTGAACAGTGGCGGCTTGAAAGAAAAGTGTTTTCGAAACGACAAATCTAGGGTTAAAAAGTCGGATCCCGACTGCGAGTCGACTCCACTGAGTCGCGAGTCGACTCGACCTCGAGTCGACTCCAGAATATGCACGAGTCGACTCTCCTTATGCGCCTGTGGACCTCGAGTCGACTCCCGACAGTATGCGAGTCGACTCCCCCTTAGGAGCCGGCTCTGAAACTTACTCGAGTCGTCTCTAACTTTGGCACGCACCTAAAACTCATGCTATAATCATGCCGAATGACGGAAAATCACTTAATTAAGATCTGATTTGATGATCATTGGAAAGAAACTCTATTTTTAACCACATTGTAATCATCAAAATCAATGTATCTAGTGGAACCACTAGGATGGATCAATCACTCCTAATCCCCTCCTAAGCACACTAAACCTCTCTTCACTTAGGGGTTTTGTAAAAATATCTGCTAATTGATTATCAGTACAAACAAATTGGAGTGTCACATCACCATTCAATACATGATCTCTTATGAAGTGATGTCTTATCTCAATGTGTTTAGTTCTTGAATGTTGAATTGGATTTTTAGTTAGGTTTATGGCACTTGTATTATCACAATTAATGGGAATTTTATCTTGTTTAATGCCATAATCTTCTAATTGTTGTTTAATCCATAAGATTTGAGCACAACAACTCCCGGCTGCAACATATTCAGCTTCTGCAGTGGATAATGCAACCGAGTTTTGTTTCTTGCTAAACCATGAGATAAGGTTTTCTCCTAGAAATTGACATGACCCGCTGGTACTTTTTCTATCAAGCTTACATCCAGCGAAGTCTGAATCTGTGTACCCTATTAAGTTTAGGCTAGATTCTTTAGAGTACCATAGCCCTATGTTCTTAGTTCCTATTAAGTATTTAAAAATTCTCTTAACTGCAACTAGATGTGATTCTTTAGGATTAGCCTGATATCTAGCACACATGCACACACTAAACATAATATCAGGTCTACTTGCAGTAAGATACAGTAAAGATCCTATCATACCTCTATAAAGTTTTTGATCTACAGATTTACCTGATTCATCTTGGTCTAACTTGCATGATGAGCTCATGGGGGTGCTGATTGACTTGTTTCCCTCCATGTCAAACTTCTTGAGCATCTCCTTGATATATTTGGCTTGATTGATGAAGATGCCTCCTTCAGACTGTTTGATTTGAAGCCCGAGAAAGTAGTTCAGCTCTCCCATCATGCTCATCTCAAACTCACTCTGCATCAAATCAGCAAATTCCTCGCAGAGGCGATTGTTAGTAGCACCGAAAATGATATCATCAACATAAATCTGTACTAATAACATATCCTTATTTTGCTTTTTCAGAAATAGTGTTGTATCTACATTTTCCCTAGAGAATTCATGTTCTAATAGGAATTTGCTAAGCCTCTCATACCATGCTCTAGGTGCTTGTTTTAAACCATAAAGTGCTTTATTTAGCTTATATACATGATTGGGGTATTGATGATTTTCAAAACCAGGAGGTTGTTCTACATATACCTCCTCATTAATATACCCATTTAAAAATGCACTTTTTACATCCATTTGAAATAGTTTGAAGTCCTTAGAGCATGCATATGCTAATAGTAGTCTAATCGCCTCAAGTCTAGCTACGGGAGCAAAGGTTTCATCAAAATCTATACCTTCTTCTTGATTATACCCCTTTGCTACTAGTCTAGCCTTATTCCTTATAACAATTTCATTTTCATCAAGTTTATTTTTATAAATCCATTTAGTACCAATAATTGGATATTCAGAAGGTCTCTCTACTAGATTCCACACTTTGTTTCTAGTAAATTGGTTTAGTTCTTCTTGCATTGCATTTATCCAATTTACATCATTTTCGGCTTCTTCTATATGTTTGGGCTCAAAATGTGAAACAAAAGCTAGATGGTTATTCAAATTTCTAAGGGATGCTCTAGTCCTAACGGGTTGAGATGGATCATCTAGAATTAGTTCCTTAGGATGCCCATGAGCATACCTCCAAGCTTTAGTTAGCCCATGATCCATAATAGCCTCTTGGCTTGATGATTCTCCTTCAATCAACTTTTGATTATCATCTTGTAATCCCATCTCATCTATCTTTTCTTCAAGTATTTCCATATCATCATCAAAATTAACCTTCTTACTAGACGAGATGTCACTAGAGTCATCAAAAACAACATGTATAGATTCTTCTATAACTAAGGTTCTTTTATTAAAGACTCTATAGGCTTTACTAGTTGTAGAATAACCTAAGAATATTCCTTCATCAGATTTAGGGTCAAATTTCCCTAGATTATCTTTCCCATTATTATGCACAAAACACCTACATCCAAAAACATGAAAATAATTAACCTTTGGTTTTCTGTTTTTCCACAGTTCATAAGGTGTTTTCTTTATAATGGGTCTCAATAGAACTCTATTTAGTATGTGACAAGAGGTATTAATGGCTTCTCCCCAAAAGTACTTAGGGAGGTTACTTTCACATAACATAGTTCTAGCCATTTCCTCTAGTGTTCTATTCTTCCTTTCCACCACTCCATTTTGTTGTGGTGTCCTAAGTGCTGAGAAATTATGGGTTATCCCCTTCTTACTACAAAATTCATTAAATGACTGATTTTCGAATTCGGTACCATGGTCACTTCTAATGGCTATGACTGAAGACTCTCTAGCATTTGTTACTTCCTTATGGAACTTCTTAAACATAGAAAATGCTTGATCCTTATGCACTAGGAACATGACCCATGTGTACCTAGAGTAATCATCTACTATAACTAGACCATATTTATTTCCACCTAGGCTTGTTGTTCTAGTTGGACCAAATAGGTCCATGTGTAATAATTCTAGAGGCCTAGAGGTAGAGACACATTTTATGGATTTAAAAGAGTTCCTAGATTGTTTGCCAAATTGACATGCTTCACATATTTTGTTCTTTTCAAATTTTAATTTTGGCAAACCTATCACGGAGTCTCTTTTAACTAGTTTAGTTATTGTGTCCATGCTTGCATGACCTAACTTACGGTGCCATAACCAACTAGCATCATTATCTTTAGTTTCATTTACAACTAAACATTGGTTATGTTTTGCAAGATCTTCTAGGTCTACAACATATACATTTCCACGTCTAATCCCTTTAAAAACTAAACTATTATCATTAGGGTTTGTTATAATGCATAGTGATGGCTTAAACATAACATCATACCCTTTATCACATAATTGACTAATGCTTAAGTTATGCTTAAGACCATCAACATATCTAACATTATCAATAAAAGTAGAAGGGGTGATTTGAACTTTACCAATACCAATGATGTGACCTTGGTTGTTGTCTCCAAAAGTCACAGCACCTCCCTTCTTAGCTTCAAGGGTGAAAAATTGATCTTTGTCACCCGTCATGTGCCTTGAGCAGCCACTATCCAAGTACCAGCAGTTTTTGTTGACCTTGGCTGCAAGACACTCCTACACAAGCAAATCATGTCATCTTAGGTACCCAAGTTTTCTTGGGTCCTTCATGGTTAGTCAAGTTGGTTCCTTTTGGAACCCATACCCTTTTAACTTTTTGTTTTATTTTTCCTAAAATTACACACATTCGCTTTATGACCTATAGTACCACAGCAAAAGCAAGTTATTTTCTTAGTTTTAGTTTTCCCAGCTTTAACAAAGAAGTTACTAAGAAGTTTTTGTTTATTTCTTGGTTTATATCCTAAACCCGCTTTATTAAATACGGCTCGTTGACTATTAAGTATCATGTTTAATTTTTCAGAACTATATGTAAATTTTTCAACTAAGGGTTTGTATTTGTTAAGTTCTTTAGTTAGAGTTTGATTTTCTGCTTTTAGGTCATTAAGTTCTTTTGTGAGATCCTTATTTAAGATTTGTTTATGATTTTTAAGTTCTGAAAGTTCCTTAGTTAGTTTTTCATTATCTTTAGTTAAGGTACTAGTCTTTTGAGTTAAAAGTTGGTTGCTTGTCTTAAGTTCTATATTTTCTTTGATGATTAAATCCTTATCCTTAACTAATTTATCGTATTTATGTAGGTATGATTGATTAGCTATTTTTAGTTCTTTATTCTTAAGATTTATGGCCTTATATTCTACCATTAATTCATTAAATGCATCATAAAGTTCATCAAAAGAAAAATCAGGATGCGTATCGGAAGTTACCTCGTTTTCATTGGCCATGAAGCAGAAATTGGCCTTCTCTTCTTGTTCATCATCTGATGAGGAGGATGATGAGTCGGAGTCGGATAGTGTTGTGACAAGAGCCTTCTTCTTCTTGTACTTACTCCCCTTCTTCAGTAAGGGGCATTCAGCTCTTATGTGATCCGGCTTCTTGCACTCGTAACACCCAATCCCCTCATTTTTCCTTTCCTTACCTTTATCCTTGCGGTAGGAATTTGAGGGGCCTCTCCTTTGATGATAGGACTTCTTGTGGTTGATGAATTTCTTGAACTTGCGCACAAGAAGAGCCTCACCATCATCTTCCTCATTCTCTTCTTCGTCACTGCTGCTACTGCAAGACAAGTTCTTGTTAGATGAAGTAGACTTAAGAGCTATTACCTTTTTCTTGTGGGAGGACTCCTCTTCGCTGTGTTGCTTCATGGTTAGCTCGTGAGTCATTAGGGATCCAAGGAGCTCTTCAAGTGGAAGCTTGTTCAAGTCTTTAGCTTCTTGGATTGCCGTCACCTTGGCTTCCCATGACCTTGGTAGGCAGCGAAGTATTTTCCTGACAAGATCACTGTTAGTATAGCTCTTGCCAAGGCTTTTTAGGCCATTGACAATGTCAGTAAACCTAGTGAACATGCTAGTGATTGTCTCATTAGAATCCATTTTAAATAGTTCATACTTATGAACCAATATATTAATTTTGGATTCTTTAACTTGATTCGTGCCCTCATGGGTCACTTCAAGTCTATCCCAAATCTCTTTTGCAGAGTTGCAAGTAGAGACCCTATTGAATTCATTTCTATCCAAGGCACAATAAAACACATTCATAGCTTTAGAGTTTAGTTGTGCCTTCCTCATGTCATGTTCATCCCAATCCTTTTCTAGTTTGGGTACCTTGATACCCTCTACATATATGGATGGGATGTATGGGCCATTTACTACAATGGTCCACATCTCATAGTCTTGGGCTTGGATGAATATTCTCATCCTAGCCTTCCAGTATGAGTAGTCGGATCCATTAAAGAAAGGGGGTCTTTGGGTGGACTGACCCTCAATGTGGGAAGATCCAAATGGGGTTGTCATTTTGATCTTTTAACTCTTGGGTGGAAGAGTTTAGGCTCTGATACCACTTGTTGCCCAGATAGACAACCTAAGAGGGGGGGGGGTGAATTGGGTTTCAAAATAATTTGAATAATTAAAACGATGTGGTTGACTAATTAAAAATTATTGCAAGTTATTTAATTAATGCTAAGTGCTGTGAGTGATGTGAGGGGAAGAAGAAGAGAGACAATCCAACACAAACACAAGGTTTTATAGTGGTTCGGAGCTAACCCTTGCTCCTATGTCCACTCCCCAAGTCTCACTTGGGAATTCACTATAACCCCCTTGGATTACAGCCGGTTGTTTTCCAAGCTCACAACCAAACTTGTTGTTTTACGAGCTCACAACGAACTCGGTCGGTTTTCCCAGGCTCACCGACTAGAACCGCCCCGATTGTTTTCCCGGGATCACAATCAAACCCTTACACACATTGGTTTTAACTCGGCTCACCAACCAACCTCAATCTCCTTGATTCAATCACCGATTGAACCAAGTAAATACAAGTTGTAGAAAGAAAACAGAAAATGAGCTTCTCAAAAAGCAGATGAAAACAATATGAACAATAAATGAAGTTAATAAGCCTCAAACGCTTTTAGATTGGAGATGAGGAATGGCTTCTTAAACTTCTGGTCTCCTCTTGAAAGAGTAGTCGACTTGAATGCAGGAGAAGGAGGCTTTAATTGCTGGGAAGATGTAGTTGGAAGCAGTAAATGCAGATCTTCCTCTTTTTCGTTGAAGAGCATGTTGCAGAGCTTGAATGCTTGATTAGTTGGAGTGGAATGGTTGTTCTCTGCCTTGCTACAGTCCTCTGTGGCTATTTAAGCCAACCCCCACGGAAACTAGCCGTTAGAGTGCTTTTTCTGCCCGTTCTGAACACTCTGCGCAGCCTGACAATATGACCGTTGGTGGGTTGGAGTCGACTCGCGCGATCAGGAGTCGACTCGGCTGTAGCGGGAGTCGACTCAAGCTTTTCCAGAGTCGACTCGGCAACTGTTCCAAATTTGAATTAAAGTTGCCTTCACGACTGGGAGTCGACTCGTCTTGACCTGGAGTCGACTCGTCAACTTCTGGAGCTGACTTGGCAATTTTGGAGTCGGCTCATCCACTGAAGTCCGTGGATCCAATTTTGAATTTTGTCCACTCGAGTCGACTCGACTGTCCTGGGAGTCGACTCGAATCTCAGAGCCCGAACTCCCGATCCTCTGTCTTTTGGCTCGTCCAGTCTTGGAGTCGACTCGAACTTCCTTGGAGTCGACTCGGCTCTCAGTTTCTAAAAGATGGTCTTCTGCCTTTTGACGGGAAGCTGTCTTGGAGTCGACTCGAGCTGTCTGGGAGTCGACTCGAATCTCAGAGGCAGTAACTTGGTTTTCTGTCTGTCTTGGGGTCGCGGTATCTTGGAGTCGACTCGCGTATTGCGGGAGTCGACTCGAATCTCAGAGTCCATAAAATGCTCTCTGACTTTTTCTTTGTGTACCGCTGAGAGTCGACTCTTGCTTTCTCTGGAGTCGACTTGCCACCTATCGGAGTCGACTCGCGTTCCACTGGAGTCGACTCGAATCTCAGACCCGAAAACTGTTCTCTGACTTTTCTGCCTGTGACTGCTTGGAGTCGACTCTTACTTCCTTGGAGTCGACTCGGTGAACATCGGAGTCGACTCGCGCACTTCGGGAGTCGACTCGCTGACAGGTTCTGATTTGAAGCTTTCTGTCCTTCTGTCTGTTCTTAGTCGGAGTCGACTCGTACTTATCTGGAGTCGACTCGAGCTCGTGCCAGTGAACTTGATACGCTTGAAGTCGTCTCGTGATACTCGGGAGTCGACTCGAGTCTCAGACATTGGTTCAAACAGACTCCTTAACTTATCCAAAAATTATGAACCAAGTCTTGGGACACAGACAGGATTTTCACTGAAACACTCAATTGAATTCATTAGTAATCAAAAGATATACTCAAATGCTTTGAGCTCATCAAAATCAAATGGGGTTTTAATCAATCACTCCACAGTTTTAATACTCTTTCCAGTTTGTTTTTCTACTTCATTACGATATAATTTGTGTTAGAATTTGTATCCTAAATATCAATCGTCAGCATATTGATGATTAAATTTTGTAAATGAATTGACAAATTAATAAAGTGTTATTTGGCATTATTCATCATTTCATCTTCAAATGAACTCTTATATGATGAAGTCCTTAGGACTTATGTTATGATAAAAGAGGATTTATCTTTGAGTCCTTAAACTTGTTTGCGACGAAATGATATGTTGTTACTAGGACGACAACATTATTGAGATTAGGTCGTTGTGTGACATATACGTTGGTTGTCCTCTTAACCAAGGAGTGTGGAGACACTGGTATGCCACACAAGTGAAGTGTAGAAGTACATTTCACTAAATGTGACCAATTCCGGAACGCTCTACTGTCGAGAGATGTTCCGAGTGGATATGGGTATAAGTTTGGCCCTCTGACCTGAGATCGCAACCTGTGACTAGCAAGCAACTCACTGTACTTTGGTACCGGACTACCTGAATTTCTAATTCAGTGACGGAAGGTCACTGGGTGCAGTCAAGTACTTGCGTAGTCAGTTGTGAGTCGAGATGGAATTGACCCCTCCTGAAAACAGGAGATAATGTCTTGTGATTAATTTAGCAAAACCTTGGCCAGGGTAATCCCAGTGAGGAGTCACGGGATATCTAAAGTTAATCACATAATGGATGTACTAATTATAGGGTTGACAGTGAGCTCTAAGTCATCCTGGCATTAGGAGTCAAAGGGATTGAATTATACAGTAACCATAGTTCAGGGTTCCAGAATATTTGCTTCGCATATATTCGACCTATCCGGACGTCGGGTACCATTGCTAGATGGTCACATCGATTAGTGTAGAAAATTGTTCCTATACTACCGGCTTAGGTTCGAACCTATGAGGTCACACGCATAGAAGATTCCTGATTGATCAAGAAAGCTGATGAATGATTAAGAATCATTCAGGGGTAATTTGGTCAATTTGATTGGCAAATTATCTTATAAAATAATTAAAGTAATTATTGAAGGATTAATTAGTAATTAAATTACTAATAAACTCAATTTGATTGAGTAATTGTGCTAAGGATGAGCCAAATTGAATTGGATTCAAGTTTGGGCTCAATCAGGATTTTGACCTGATTGGATTAGGTCAGAACCAAAAAGGACTTAATCTGATCAAATTAATTTTAAATTAATTTGTTCTTAATTGGGGATTGACCTAATTGAATTAGGTCCAACACAAAGTAATAATTCAATTTGATTGAGTTTGCATGAGCCAAAATTGAATTGGATTCAATTTGAGCTCAATCAGGGTCTGACCTGATTAGATTGGGTTCAACCAAATTGCTTTATTTTAATTCGGGTTTGACCAAATTTGATTAGGTGCAACCCAAGGAGATTAGGCTCAGATGATGTGGCAATTATTGGTGACATGGAATTGGATTTTATGAATTTTAAATATACCAAAATTATTGCATGGCACATGGACCCATTGCTTGACACATGGCGACATTGTTTGTTATTTGAATTTAAATTCAAACATTAAGCAATGTGTTAAATGATTTTAATCACTCAAACCATCAGCCAAGGTGGCGTCTGAGTTTTTGAATGGATTAAATTCGAATTTCAAGAGGTGATTTCGAAATTATGAAGTGTTTTACCTTGCCGCATGGATTTCAAATTCCTTCCCTCTTGCACATGTGTTTAAAATTTGAATTTAAATCAGATTTGGTTGAGACCTGATTTGGGTTGTTCCTATTCCTTTGCATGTGCCAACTAAAAGAGGTTTTCTGAAAATAAATTTCGAATTTTGAATGAAAATTCGGAGGCCATTAAAAGGGGTCAAACATGGGCACCAAAAACACATCCATTGCAGCCTTCTTCCTCACCCGCCTCCTCCTCCTCTTCTTCTCTATTTTAGATAGGGTTTTCAGGGTGAATATCTGGAAGATTCAAGATCAGATCTGAGTCCTCTACTTTTCTTACAAACCTCATCTCTATCTGCTTCAAGACGATTGATCAAGAGTTGATTGAATCCCGACGGGCAGATTTCAGCTTTCAAGTGTTCTGCAGCTGCTAGCACTGTTGCGGAAGAAGATCCTTCAGGACTTCACGTGTACTTCTCGTAGAGGCCATTCGTGTGCGTGGCTGCGAAGTCAATAATCAGATTCACAACTTTCATCCATCATAAAAGGTATTAATCTAGCATTAATCATTTATTATGGTGTCAAGGTCTAGGTCCAATTCCCCGAGGTTTTACCCTCTTTTGGGGCTCCTCACGGAGATATCTCCAGAATCTATTCGATGGATATTCGGAGATTAATTAGAATAGAGTTCTTAAGTTTCAGATCTGATAGTTAATCATGCATAAAAGTTTTAGCATAATTGTTTAAACGATTCCGGCATAATCCTATGTGTTCTTGAGGTGCTGATTTCTAGATTTGATCTTGTAAGCATGCATGAATTAAATTGTTTGATTCGGTTTTTCTGCTGCATTTTAAAACTTAAAAAGAACTACGTATGGCTTGATCCCCCTTATGAAGGGGTACGTAGGCAACCCGATCAGGTTCAGCCATGGTTTTCAAAAAAAAAAAAAAATTCAGCATGCTAAACACCGAAGAACCTAGAATTCACTTTCAGTGGTATCAGAGCCAGGTTTATGTTTAAACTTTTATGTTTTAATTCTTGCAATTAAATCTGAAATTATTAACATATTTAGATTAGATCTAAAGTGCTTTTTATGATTGATTTAATTGCTGATTATGCATGATTAAGTAGATCTGAAATTTTGGATGCATATGATGCATGTTTGTGTTAGGATTAGTAACATGAATAAATCTGAAATCATAATATTGTTTAGATTAGATCTAAATAAAGTTTATGATTCATATGATCTCTGATTTTAATGAACAAATCAGATCTTAAAATAAAAGTGAAAAAACAAATACATAAGATGTATGTTGTTTGTATTAATTCATGTTGTTATGTATATGTGATGTATGAACATAAAACATAATGACTTAAACATGAATTAAATCTGATTACATGTGATTAATTACAAAAACTCAGATCTGAAAATGTGTTTTAAGAACTGAAAGATTGTAATTAATATGTAATTAAAAAGAAATATGCAATGATCAAAACTTTCATAAGTCTAAACTTAATTGAGAATTAAGTGTTATGAAATAGAATTGTAACTCAATTAATTGACATTGCATAATTCTTTAGGCATATGGGTTAGCTTGAATCAAGTTCTTAGGATTGGGTTAGACCTAAGGTTAGAATCAAACATGGTCTAATTAGAGTTAATTGATCAAATCTAATTAAGTAGTAACTAGATTAGGTCAAGGAAACTCTAGGTTAAATACAATAGTTGTAGATTGATCAATTCCATGTCTTTGATTAGACCAAGATGGAACTTGATTTAGGCTCAGAGGGTGTAGCCCGAGTCATTTGAGTAATCAAATCGAAATTGATTAACCAGTCGGTGTCTAAGGTAAGTTTGGCAGTTTTGACCGGTGGTTTTTAATTGGGAGCTACTCGCACTGATTCGTCTTTGTCGAGTTAATGGCATATCCCTTCCACCGATCTCACTTACCTGGCCGACATGGTCAATCACATTTTGATTGGATCACTTAATGATTCGAGTTAGCCCATGCCTTAAGGAAAATCAGTATGACTGATTTAGGTGTCTCCTTAACCGGTTTGAGTCTAATCTGATTTGGTGAAGTCAGTGGGAGAAATTAGACTAACCGGATCTTCTCATCTATCCTAATTATGAAATCCTCTAAAATTATTAGGTCCTTAAAATGAAATGTTTATGGAGATAACTAGGTCATAGCCTCCCATTAAGTTGGGTGATAATGGGTCCAATGTTTTGATAATTATTGGAGGCGCCACACGCCTGGTACTTATCAAGCATTGGAATTGTCATTCAATATATGATGAGTGATGACCCAAAGATTGATTCATAGATTGATTTTGATGATCACAAAACCTTGAAGTATAGATACTAATGTTTATGTTGCAAGGAGAAAGATATTTATTTTGCAAGGAACATAGCAAGTTGGAAGAACACAAGAAGGCCTCCAAAGCTCTCAAGTTGGAAGAAAGCTACAATTTATTGGCCCAAGCTTAAAGTTCAAAGGATTCAATTTGGAAGAGTAAAATCAAAGGAAAAATTCAAAAGAATAGTCTTCGAGTCGACTCCTGAGGATTTCGAGTCGACTCCAATGTTTACCGAGTCGACTCCGGAGAAGTTTGAGTCGACTCCTAGGAGTTACAGGCAGAAAAGTCAGAGAGCAGTTTTCGGGTCTGAGATTCGAGTCGACTCCAGTGGAACGCGAGTCGACTCCGATAGTTGGTAGGTCGACTCCAAAGAAAGCAAGAGTCGACTCTCAGCGGAACACAAAGAAAAAGTCAGAGAGCATTTTTGGGACTCTGAGATTCGAGTCGACTCCCGCATTGCACGAGTCGACTCCGAGACTCCGCGACCATCAACAGACAGAAAAACCAAGTTACTGCCTCTGAGATTCGAGTCGACTCCCAGACAGCTCAAGTCGACTCCAAGACAGCTTCACATCAAAAAGGCAGAAGACCAAGTTTCGCAAACTGAGAGCCGAGTCGACTCCAAGGAAGTTCGAGTCGACTCCAAGACTGGACGAGCCAAAAGACAGAGGATCGGAAGTTCGGGCTCTGAGATTCGAGTCGACTCCCAGGACAGTCGAGTCGACTCGAGAGGATAAAATTCAAAATTGGATCCACGGACTTCAGTGGATGAGCCGACTCCGAAATTGCCAAGTTAGCTCCAGAAGTTGGCGAGTCGACTCCGGGTTAAGACGAGTCGACTCCCAGTCGAGGATGCACCATAATTCAAATTTGGAACAGTGTTCGAAGTAAAGCACGAGTCGACTCCTGCAACAGGCGAGTCGACTCCTGATCGCGCGAGTCGACTCCGATCCCAACGGTAATATTGTCAGGAAGTGCAGACTGTGTCCAACGGCTCTATTTTTGTCTCTAACGGCTATATTCTTGTTTCCACGCCATCTAAAGCTATAAAAACAAGAAGAGAGCTAGGGGAGAACTTATGGAAGTGGGAGAGATCATCTAGGAAAGAGATCTCAAAGAGATTACAAAGGAAATCTCCCACAAGCACAAAAGGGCCATCCAAAACGAAATAGAGAGAAGAAGAGCATCCAAGTGAATCCGAAAGCTTCCTCTCCATCCGTGTGCTGCCTCAGTGATCCTCCACTTCGTGCCAAATCAGAAGAGGGTCAAGTAAAGAAGAAGTCGAGCTCCTTCATCTTCCAAACTCGTTTGAGGACTTCACTTTACTCTATTTGCTTATAGTGTTATATTTGCTTGTTTAAGAAGCTTTGATTTATCTTAAACTTTGTTATAATATCTTGTAACTTGATTCAATCACGGGATTGAATCAAGGGGTAAAGGTTTGTTGGTGAGCCAAAGGGAAAACCAACGGTTGTAAGGTTTGTTGGTGAGCCAAAGGGAAAACCAACGGGGTTTAGGTTTGTTGGTGAGCCGAGGGTAAAACCAACGTGTAAGGGTTTGATTGTGAGCCCGGGAAAACAATCGGAGTGGTTCTAGTCGGTGAGCCTGGAAAAACCGACCGAGTTCGTTGTGCGCTCGTAAAACAACAAGTTGGGTTGTGAGCTTGTAAAACAACCGGCTGTAATCGGTAGGATTATAGTGAAATTCCCAAGAGGTCTTGGGGAGTGGATGTAGGTGCTGGGGTGCACCGAACCACTATATGTCCTTGTGTTTGTAATGCCTCTAGTTATTGTCTAACTAACACACTTACTTACTTAGATAATTGCTTGCTTAATTCTTATCCGCACATCTTTTAGTTGCAAGCATATTTAATCAAGTCGAAGTCTATACATCAAAACCTTGCTAAGTTTAACTTTCACTGTGTATCTATACAACTTAGCATAGTTAATCAAAAAGTTTTAGAAGTAGCATAAAAGTTTTAAAAGACCCAATTCACCCCCCCTCTTGGCTTGTATCTACTGGGCAACAAGTGGTATCAGAGCAGGTGCTCAAATATTATTTGTAGTCTTAACCGACTAGAGCCAAAGATCATGACAACTCAAATAGATAGTTTTCTAGGAGAAGGACAAGCAATTGACACACCTCCACTATTTAATGGCATAAACTATGCACATTGGAAAATACGCATGCGCATCTTTATTCAATCACAAAACTATTACTATTGGAAATCATAATAAATGACCCTCACACACTCTCTCAAACTTTTAATGAAAAGGACTTAGCACAATTAAATGCTAATGCTATGAACATATTATATTGTGCGATTCAAGAAACAATGTTTAATGAATTTCTGCATGCTTATCTGCAAAGGAGATCTGGGATACTTTAGAAAATATTTATGAGAAATCTCAGAGTAGCTCACATGTACTTCAATTGCATACTAACAATGAGACTGCAGAAAAAGGTGTTGAAACTTCCATCTCAGTCGAGTCGACCCCAAGTATTTTAGAGTCGACTCTCAAGTTAACCGAGTCGACTCCTATAAGGTCCGAGTCGACTCGAAGGCAAATCAGCTTCCTAAAGACAAAGAAGAAGAGGAAGCAAGAAGAAAGGAAGAAAGAGATAAAAAGGAAGAAAGCCTTGACCAAGAAAGAGTCAAGCAAGAAAATAAAAGTTAGGAGCAACAATGAAGATATTAACTCCAAGGAACTACAAGAGGTAACTAACCTGTGCTTTATGCACAAGAAGACAAGGTAAAAACTGAACCTACTTTTACATCAAATAATTTTCTAGAAGAATTTTCTTATGATGAATTATTAAATGCTTTTCATGATTTGTATGATGAATGTAGAAAATTAGCTGTGAAGAATAAACATCTTAAGAAACTAAATCTAAAAATTTCAAAAGAGAGGAATTCTAATGATGAAATACAAGATAAACTAAATTCTGAAAATGAAACCTTACGGTCAAACTCAGAACAATTGATCCAGAAAAATCAGAACCTAATTAAAGAAAATCAAAACTTAAGCAAAGAAATTAACCAATTAAGATCTGTTATTAACAAATTCACTGTAAGTCAGAAAGATTAAAAATAATGTTTGAAAGCCAACATGCTGATTTTGATAAATCAAAACTTGACTTGACTCTTTTACTTAACAATAAATCTTTAGATAAAAGGGTTATCAATTCACCAAGCAAACCCTTAAATAAGATAACCTATTTCAAATATGAAAAGAATGGGCATAACAACTTTTCCCATCATTCTAACAACAATTAAATCAAATGGTAAAGTTATTAGAATTAAACAAATTTGAGTTCCAAAAGGAACCTTATGTCCTAACTCTCAAGGACCCAAGCAAGCTTGGGTACCCAAAATGAAAATATGAGGATGTAGACATAGGTGTGCCAAGATACCCATGGACCAAATAGATTCATACAAATGGGTGTTCTAGACACATTGAAACTCAAAAAAAATATAGTCTTTTAGTAAATGTAATAATAATAAGAATAAGGAAATTAGTAATTCTTGCATCTCATCATTATTCTTGTTCTAGTATTTGATTAAAGTATGAATTGCCATGTGTTTTGTGATATAGAAAATATTTTTGAAAATATAACCAAATCACTTCACATTATAAGATACTTTACTCACCATTGGATAAAGTTGCTAAATGATTAATCATTATTAAAGATAACTCTATGAATTCTCTATATGCTTGATTAAGAATTATTATCCACGGCATTATCCTTATTGACAATAAACACGAGAATGTGTACTTGGTGTACCTTTTGAATACATGTGCTTAAATACTAAGATCAAAGAATTCTTTTTGGCATGAAAACTTACCTTATGCTAGTATGGACTAATTTCAAAAGACTTTGTCATAGGCTTACTTAGATTATATTCTGATAGGTCAAAGCTTGCTATGCATGTTAACTAAGAAAACAAACAAAATCAATTTCTAAATCTAAAGATGTTGTTTCCATCACTAAGTTTTCAAAAGCTTACATTGGATGTGTTCTTGGCAATAAAATTGAAATATTTTCTGTATTTGCTAAATCATGTAAAAGTGTTTCAAATGATAAAGGTTTCCAAACTGTGAAGATAAAGAGTATCATGGCACAGTGTTGAAAACCAAAATCCTGATAAAGTTTATACAGAAATTAATTATTTCAGCACCAAGGACACCTTAAGTAAAATAGGGTTAATAGAATTCTTGAAGAAATGAAAAAGACAATTGTGTATGATAGTCATCTACTTAAATGATTTTTAAAAGCTATCATCACCGCTTGTCATACATATGATTTCTATTAGATCTATTTTTGATGAAAACTCCTTTTGATCTTCTGAAAAATGAAAAATGAACCATTGCATATCCTTCATATTTTTTCAGTCATACACGTTATGCTTGATATGTTCTTATGAAAATAATGCCAAATCTCATAAAGATATCTCTATCCTTGGATATCATTCATCAAGCAATGCATATAGAACATTTATGAAAAGATTCTAGTTGTAGAAGTATCAATTCATTTTATTCTTTATGAGACTAATGATTTATTATCAAAATACTAAAATCAAATTATATATGTATATGGTTAATCTTTTACATATAACAATCTGAAAACTTGTTAATAATTATAACCAAATTGAGTTTTTCAGAAATGCACTTAATGAAGAAAAATTGATGACTACTAAAAGACTAAATCAAGAAAAGATGAAATAGATCTTGATTCTTGCATGATTAGAAGTAAAGATCACCATTATCATTTGCTTGCTTTATGAGCTTTATATTCTATCAAATCAATGTGTAGAATGCACTCCTAGGTGCTTATTTTATTAAAGAAGATATATGTTAAATAACCACCATATTTGAAAACACTCATTACAAATATGATAAAGCAATTTATAATTTGGAACAAGCATCAAAAAGCATGATATAAAAGCTTAAGTAACCTTTTTGATAGAAAGTAATAATGATAAATCTATACATTAAAAAGATGAATCTGTGATATCTTGCTTGCTCAAAGCACACATTGATGGCATCATTTTTGTTCTACTGATGAAAATTTATATGGAGATTTTACTAAGCTCATGCAAAGTGAGTTTGAAATATGTATAATGAATGAATTAACATTTTCTTTCTCAAACTCTAAATTAAGACAAACAAGAAAGGGGATCTTCAATTGACCAAAGTTAGTCCACAAGAAAAACTCTTATAGAAGATTGGCATGAAGAAGGTATGTCTATGACCCCATCTTGTATAATTTGAAAAGGATGAGCAAAGTAGATCTATTGTTTTAAAGCTGTATTGAAGTATGATAGAATAATTATTTTATCATACAGCAGTAGACCATATTGTATACTCATTATGTGCCCTTGTGCAGACTTCAATCTAACTCTAATAATTCATAATCTGAATTTTGATAGAGAACAACTGTTTAAGATAAGTTGATTAAAACTTAGCTAGCATGTCTTATTAATAATTATCTTAAGC